>NC_133189.1:4235000-4280000 GCF_049306965.1 Danio rerio
TTTTCGAGTCTCGAACGCTTCTCGCGCCCATAATGTTCTCCCGTAAAAAGCCGCCGAAGGCCACTGTCGAGCAACCGTCTGTCAGACTGACCATCTGTCCGACTGACCGACTGGCTGAATGACTGAACGATGGACTGGGCAGCCAGCCAATAGGCCGACCCGGCTGACCAGGGCAACCTCCTCCTCCTCCTTCTTCCCAAAAAGCAACGTCCCAAGCAACGATTTACGAAAGCCATGCAGGAAAAGAAAAGCACTCATCCGATTTTGACAGACAGAGAGAAAGACAGACAGACAGACAGCCAGACGGACGGACGGACGGACGGACGGACAGACGGACGGACCGTCCGTCCGTCTGACCGTCCGTCCGTCCGTCTGACCGTCCGTCCGGCTGTCTGTCTGTCTGTCTTTCTCTCTGTCTGTCAAAATCGGATGAGTGGACGGACGGACGGACGGACGGACGGACGGACGGACGGACGGACGGACGGACGGACGGACGGACGGACGGACGGACAGACGGACAGACAGACAGACAGACAGACAGATAGATAGATAGATAGATAGATAGATAGATAGATAGATAGATAGATAACATGATAGAATGAACAAATGATTCAACTCAGGCCCGGATTGGCTAATCGGGAGGACCGGGAGAATTCCCGGTGGGCCGGTCCGTTTTTTGGCCGCGAGGGCCGGTGTCCCTAGCTCCAGAATCTGTTGCTCTCAGCAGTCACACTTTTTAAATTAATGTATTTATTTACTTGACCACAGTCTTCTTATTCAATATTGTACCGCAGCTCTGTTCTTTTTATCTATTTTCTCGCAGCCTCGTGATGAAGATGCAGCCTACAAATGAATGATTTCATAACTGTTGTAGTCGAGTGGTTAGCACGTTAGGTTTCGACGCAAGCGACCCGGGTTTGATCCTCAGCTGAGCAATTTTTTTTTTTCATTTTTATTGTTAAGACATATAATACTGTTAGGGTTGTTGAACATTTGAAGTTTTAAAGCAGCTGTTTTCTCAAAAAAAGACGTGATAGTGTAATTAGAAACTGAATTGGAAATGACCTTATTTCAATAAGTCGTGAACTGACGTGGGCCGGTCTGAGACTTGAAACTCCAGGGCTGAAAAGGAGTCCCACTCCGGCCCTGATTCAACTAACAATTGAACAAATGAATGACAGAACGAATGATAGAAATAATGAATTGAGCAAATAAACGACGGAATAATAGATGGACGGACGGACGAACGGACAGACGGACAGACAGACAGACAGACAGAGAGAGATGGATGGATGGATGGATAGATGGTCCCGGTAGGTACGTATTTGTGCAGTTTTGTTTTCGCGAATCCGAGAGGCCACTGTGCGCGCTTTTTCACGTCTTAAATGCCTCTCGCGCCCGCTCTGTTCTCGCGTAAAAAGCCACCGGAGGCCGCTGTCGAGCGACGGTCTGTCCGACTGGCTGTATGACTGAACGATTGACTGGGCGGCCAACCAGGCCACCCTCCTCCGTCTTCTTCCCTAAACCCAAGTGACGATTTACGAAAGCCGTGCAGAAAAATAAAAGGCCTTGTCTGATTTTGATCGCGTTTTCGGATTTCACCGCATTCTCGCCCTGTTACAAACTCCTACAATTTAATTTTTTGGATCTTTTATTTTTTGAATTCTTACCTGATTTCTGGAACCGCTCTTCTCCGGACTAGAACCTAGCCGACGCCTCCTCCTCCTCCGGGCCTCTGCTCCGCCGACGTAACACGACGAGCTAACCGAACAAACTGGTTGCGGCGGGAAAGCCCTTCACATGGAGGAGGTGAGCCGTCAGCCCAGCCAGCGAGTGCGAAGAGGACCGGCGCACACTACCCGTAGCGTTCGCTTGAAAAAATTAAATGCGGCCATACGTAACTCCGGCCACGTAAATCACGGCCTCCAGAAACGTCCATGGGGCTACGTTTTCAGAATGAGCTTGGGTTGCCTGTATCTTTGGTTACACTCCGTAAACAACAGTGAGTTCGGTGAACTGATGACCTTCGCGGCCAATCACAGTCATTTCTGTTGAGCATTTAAACACAATGACAAATCAGCGCTGTTTAAGAACATGCTCAAATGTTAGCAGGAAATGGATGTTTTTAAAGTTTCAGTATCGATTGGTAGCGAATTCCAGTTTGGTGACAACCCTACTTCATATATTGTTTCTTTTCTGTCTTGGATTTCTGTAGACGCGGATGCAGCTCTGGTCTGAATCCTCTGTGTGAATCTGCAGGTGTTGATGTGAGATGGCTTTTTCCAGTCTTCGCTGACAGACTCGGAGGGTCCCTGGGCTGATGGAGGGGGAAATAAACACACAGATCTGCTCCTGCTGTCAGCGGCTCGCGGTGGGCCCTGTCTGTCACTGTCAGGACAGCCGGATTAGGAAACCCTCCTCCTAAATCACTCGCTCCCATTATTTCAGGCCGGTTTGCAGTGTCAGGGTGGGCGGGGAAAGGGCCTGGCCTGATCAGAATGAACTAAATCAATGTGGCAATTTGCAATTAGCAATCACTCTCTCCAAGCTTAATAACTGGAGAGGATTATATTCAATAAATGCGTCCTTCAGCGGTTTGACTGCATTGACCTGCACTGTCCTTTTGATGATGATGTCATTGTGAAGCCTATAATTCCTTGCTGGGCCGCTTTAGATGGTAATTGGCCAGTAAAGAGCCATTTATGACCCTCACTTACACGCACATCTCAGTACGACTCTCTAGATTCATTTCATCTTGATTTTGTTGGAGGGTAGCACAGTGGCTCAGTGGTTAGCACTGTCACCTCACAGAAAATAATGTGTTTTTCAATAAAGTCTATATACAGCTGCGGATATGCACATCAATATAACATTATTCTTTATGACACTTTATAACAATAATGAATATTTTTACAGTACTGTGTTTACAGTACTGTATTTTTACAGTACAGTACTGTGGCTGGGTTTAGGGTTAGGGTAGGGATAGATATTAATACAATACAATTTATTGGGCAAATTAACCACTTAAACTCTGCTGCTATTTGGTGATTTCCGGCTGGATTTTGCCTACCCAAATTTAAAAGCTTCCCAAATCCCCATAAAGAGGTGTAAAAGCAAAAATTTGGTATCATTTTAAAGAAAACCCTTTGAATTTTCATAAAACACTATTGAAAGTGTTTAAAATAACTGCATATGTCGTCTGTGTTATAATAAACACCCAAAAAAAGAGGCGCTTTTTGTATTTTTTTTATAACTCAAATTTGAAAGTGTACCTTTTAGGTTCTGTGTGGTCTAGCGTGCTGTAATTAATTTTGGTGGTTCCTGCACATGTCTGTAATCATAGGAAAAAAGAAAAAGGTCTCCAACATAATCTATGCAAAAGTTATTGCATTCCAACTGATGAGAGGTGCTGTAGCCACAGGGAGCGATCATTGTTTTCATATTTCACTATTCTTTTGTTTGATCAAACATAATTCACTGTGTTTGGACCACGTCAGACATATAAAAGGATTACTTATGCACATCACCTCAAAAACAGAGGAGAAATGGTCCTGAAGGGCACAGCATAAGGTAAGAGATGACAGCTGTCTGTGCTATCTGGGGCTGCTTATTGATCATAAATGTATTGTTTACATTTCTGCGCCATGGAAAACACCACAATTCATTCAACAACTGTTTGGCATATGAATATAATTCAGTAAAAAGAATGCTAGAACTGTATGAGCACCGGCAAGAGCTTCCATTTAAGCTATAACTTGTACATGTGTCATATGAAAAAATATGAAAATGAACCAATGTAAAATACCCAGCTCGGGTCTCCAAAATACTGTGTTTTTAAGTGTAAATAACTTTTATACAGTAGAATAAAAACCAAAGTGATGCATCTGTGCATACAATATAGATTCTACACTTTCAAATGAAACCACTTACGGGGGTCTGGTGCAACGCTAGCCCTTTAAATCTGAAAGCGAAAGTCGATGACGTCACAGACCCGGCACCGGGTCGGCAGAGTTTAAGTGGTTAATAAATAACTTAAATAATACTGCATACAACTGCTGTTTTTATGTTACTGTGATGGTGTAGGGTTGGGGTATATGTTAATGAAATACTATTAATGGGAAATGTTATATATAATTTTCGTCAACTTCCGGCCGCAACCGTATCTGATCTAGCAACAATCATCTTATTCACAGTTGCCCCTAACAAGCACATTTTAGTGTATTGCGTCCATGGAAGTGGCTGGAATTTATTCATTCTGCGAGTCTCTTCATTGCGGTTATAACTAAACCTGCTGGCTAGTGTAGAAATGAGGGGACCAGCCTTTCAATCTGTCCCCATTTAACAAGGGCAGTAAATGATGAGAAACAGACTGAATGAATGAACGTGTAAAAGCAGCAGCTGATGATTTCATGCTTGGATTGAGGCAATATGTAAAGAAACGTCCTGCAAATTTTGCTGAGTCGCGAGCCTATAATGGGAATCCGGCAGTGAATGGAAGATTTCTGCTGTCTTCAATGTTTACCAAACTAAAGGGCATTTTCGCACTCGAGTTCGTTTAGCGTCAGAGTTTAGTTTATCAGGCTGTTTATCTGCTCCACGGCACAGCTCAAATTTGGTCCACAATCTAACTAAATTTGCACAATAAACCTCAATTTGTGGTGTTCATTGTCCTTTATTTATGTAAAAATGACCGAAGACCGCATTTACTGGATCGTTGAGAAAACATTCACAACAGACCAGATTTATTTACTACACACTACCTTGTCTTGTCGCCTATCCAAGTTTTAGAAACAATAAATAATAACTTGACTTCTAGTTGATTATTTGGTATCAGAAGTGGCTTATATGAAAGGCAAAGGCCTCTAGATTATGCTTATTTGACCAAAATAAAATATGATCCTGCCTTGATTTTTAGTTATTTAATTAGGACAGTAAAGTCTGAATTTGCTTAGACAAAAGTCTTGTCACTGAACAGAAATAATGTCTAGTATAGAATATAAAGTCCTGCTGCAGTGGAGACAGAATGAATATTGTGTCTGACTCCATCATGAGCTTGGAGGACTGCATCCATACATCTCTGCAATGACTCAAATCACTTATTAATGAAGCAACCCAAGCTCATTCTGAAATCGTAGCCCCGTGGACGTTTCTGGAGACTGTGAATTACGTGGCCGGAGGTATGTATGGCCGCATTTTGTTTTTTCAAGCGAACAATACGGAGCGGTGTGACGTCGCTCCTCTTCTTCGCGCTGGGCTCACATCGGTGTGGACGGCTTTCCCACAACCAGTTTGTCTGGTTAGCTCGTCATGTTACGTCGAAGGAGCGGAGGCCCGGAGGAGGAGGAGCCGGCCACGGTCGAACAACCGGGTTCGAGTCCGGGGAAGAGCAGTTCCAGAAATCAGGTAAGACAAAGAACAGAATCCAAAAAATAAAGCGAACAAGTTCGTAACGGGGCGAGAATGCGGAGAAATCCGAAAACATGGTCAAAATCGGACGACGGCTTTTATTTTTCTGGATGGCTTTTGTAAATCGTCGCTTGGGTTTAGGGAAGAAGGAGGAGCAGGAGGGTGGCTGGGTCGGCCGATTGGCCAGCCACCCAGTCAATCAATCGTTTAGTCAGTCAGTCAGTCAGTCGGACAGACGGTCGATCGAGTGCGGCCTCCGGCGGCTTTCCAGCGCGGATGAGAACGGCAGACTTGTGAAAACAAAAACTGCACAAATACGGTCCTTCCTGGGACGTATTTCGCAGTCTTCAGAAACGTCCGCGGGGCTACGTTTCCAGAATGAGCCTAGGTTGTAATAATGTCATCTGGAATGGCAAAGAAAGCGCTCTTGCAGGACTCCCAGAGTTCATCAAGATTCTTTGGATTCATCTTCAATGTCTCCTCCTTCGTCTTACCCCAGACATGCTCAATAATGTTCATGTCTGGTGACTGAGCTGACCAATCCTGGAGCACATAAACCTTCTTTGCTTTCAGGAGCTTTGATGTGAAGACTGGAGTATGAGAAGGAGCGCTATCCTGCTGGAGAATTTGCCCTCTCCTGTGGTTTCTAATGTAATTGGCAGCACAAATGTCTTGATACCTCAGACTGTTGATGTTGCCATCCACTCTGCAGATCTCTTGCATGCCAACATACTGAATGTTGAATGCCTCTTGATTTATTTTTTTCTTAAACATTTAAACCACAAGCAAGACAAAAACTCTAAGCAAGAAAAACCTTTTTTGTTTTTGTTTTTTGGTAACACTTTAGAATAACTAGTTATAACTAGTTAATAGTTCAATAATAAACTGTTAGTGGATGAGTTATAAATGACTTGATAAATAAAAGTTAATAGTTTGTTAATTATTTACAACTGTACATTGTAGATAGCCAGCAGATAACTAACAAGTTGTTAGTTAACAAGTTATAAATGACTTGTTAAGTGTATTTTAATGATTTATAACTATACCTAATAAATTAGTGATAGATCTTGAAAGAGCTGTTAGTAAATTACTTACTATAGACTTGTTAAGTATCAGTTATCAGTTTTTATATGCTATTGGGACGTTATTCTAAAGTTGCAACTATTCTTCATTTATTAACTGTTAGTAAATGAGGAATAGTTGCAACTAATTGTTATGCAGTTCAAAACATAAAATATGAATGTTGTTGAATGTAGAAGAAGCCTACTTCAGCAATGCACTGCTTTTGTTGTGCGAAATACCATTAACATCTTGAATGTTTGTAAACAAAAAAAGGTCAATTGGACAATGCAGTTGTTTTAAAATACAATATATTAACATTTTAATGTAGAAAAAGAAAAAGTGGGTGTCTTTATAAGCACAAATACAGCATATGAGCTCTTATGTGTAGTTTCGTCATCACTCATAAAGCAAGTCATATCTCTCCGGCCCTTCGTTTGGGATGCTTTTCATAAACCGGCCCCCATGCTAAACTAATTGAATAGCTTTGTTCTAAAGCAGGGGTCTCAAACTCAATTTACCTGGGGGCCGCAGGAGGCAAAGTCTGGGTGAGGCTGGGCCGCATAAGGGATTTCACAAAAAAAGTCCTCAAATGTCATTATTAACAGTTTTAAATATTTCTTCTGAACATGAAGTGTCCTGAACATTAATAGAACATTGAGTGAAGATTATGAACAGTTCTTCTGAACATGGCATCTTTTGCCTACTTCTTGCTGCCAGAGACTTGACAGCGCTTCTTCTCACAAATCTGAACCACATTTGGCTTTAGAGCGGAAGCAGTCGAGACCCTCAGTATGGCTTGAAGATGATCATCATTAAGCCTAGACCTGTACTTTGACTTATTGAAGTCCTAGGGAAAAAAGTGGGGGAACTCACTCAAAACTTCCATTCCCTCACCTAAAAAAAGGTGTATATATGTATAAATAAAACACCCCCACCCCACTCCAGTCACATCAGTCTGTACCAGTCTGTATCTACCTTTAATATCAACACAATCTCAGGCACGTGCACACATAGGGCTCAACCTGTGCAGAGCACATGCCCTTTTTAGTCTTGCATAGAAAGTGCCCTTTCAAAATGATCAAAAGTGCCCCCGCGACGCGACACACCCTCGGTCCCGCCCTTCAGTAGGCGCGCGATAACACCGCTCTTGAGTACGCGCACGACAACACAGCTGATCAGAACGCGCATTGAGTGACAAGCGCGCTGTGTACGGATAGAATCAGCGGAGCGCTCTCTCTCCCCGCTCCGCTGACTCTGTCAGTGTACAGCGGTCGGCGCGGGCCACAAAATATTGCACTGAGGGCCACAAATGGCCTGCGGGCCGCGAGTTTGAGACCCCTGTTCTAAAGTGTTACCTTTTTTTTTGCATTGCTAAATGCTTCCTATTTTGCCCTCTTCTTCTTTTAACACATTCTCAGTCGTGTTTCTCAAAAACATATCAAGCCTTCAAAGCCTCAAATACAAAGAGCCTCATTCATATCATTAAAAAAAATCCATTCATACGAATTTAAATGTGAAAAGTGCTCAAACTCTTGATGAAATTAAATGTACTGAGCGATCGACTCCAGTCTGAAAACACCCCGAGAACAATGAAGCTGCAATTATTCAATCGATATGCATTAACAAAGCCAACCAGACCCCCATTGTCTTTCCTAAATAAAGCCAGAAGTGCGCTCTCCTCCTTACCTGGAAGTAGAAGAATGCCTGTCCGAACCAGTAGTGCATGATGGTGGTCTGAGCGGCGTCATAGTGGAGCTTCTTCCAGATGAACTGAGCCATGATGGTCTGGACGAGCAGACAGCAGGCCAACGTGGGCAGATTGTGAGCCCTGAAGAGCAGAGCCACCAGTAAAACCACACCACTGTACACTTCCCACAACCCTCTGCTCTTCAGACGCCCGCTGTCCACCGCCGATGACATCACCTGCGAACGCAACAGGTCCTTCACACCCGTGAACAAGATCCCCAGGACGAAAACGTAGACGAATCGAGCCTCCACGGTTCCCCTGTAGGAGAGAAAGCTTTACTTGAATACACTGATTTACTCAGTTTCTTAAGGTAAAATAACAATAATAAGTCTATTATGAAGTGTGTCTGGTGTCTTGTGAACACTCTCTTCAAGTAAAGCGTTATCAAAAAAAAAAAAATCCTCCTGAAACGCTCATCAAAGATGCTCACATTTTCACCCACTCATGGAGGAATCGATATTGACTGCGAACACCCTTTTGTTTGAAGGCTTGTCTTCATCTCGCTCCAGGCTTGTGAAGTCTGGAGAGAATCAATAACAGTGAGGTTTTGGAGCTTGGCAGCGGAGAGCAGAAGTTACTTATTATAGCCTGGTGGAGGTCAGTCGGGTCGGCCGGCCCAAGCTCGCAGGGAAATCAGCAGAAACCGCCTTTAAAGACCACCGCATCGCTCTAAACCACGTTGGAAAAACCACTGGGAGGATATCAAGGTGCACACCTACTGTACTGTACATCAGAGAAACTGTTTCATCTCCACACATTAGCAAAACACCTCAGATACAAGCATTCTCGCTATTTAAAGGGGCAGTTCCCGCAAAAAAAAAGTAATTTTACTCAACCTTAAGTCAACTAAGCTGTTGGTGACTTTTTTTATTTCAGTAGAGTGGGATATTTTTCTGCTAAAATGCTGGCTCTTGGCATAGGTGTAAAATATTTAGTAACACTTTACCTTAAGGGTTGTCATTAAACCTTTATAATGAATGTCATGAATGCCAATGAGATGTTATGCATGCTTATAACAACTGTTATGAAGTGCAGAGAATATGTTTGTAGAATATTTGGAACCATTAATATTTGCAATATTTACTAGCAATATTTGGTGACACTTTACCTTAAGGGATGTCATTAAACCTTTACAATGAATGCCATAAATGTGAATGAGATTTCATGCATGCTTATAACAACTGTTATGAAGTGCAGAATATTTGGGTGTAGAATATTCGGAACCATTAATATTTGTAATATTTACTAGCAATATTTGGTAACACTTTACCCTTAGGGATGTCATTAAACCTTTATAATGAATGTCATGAATGGCAATGAGATGTTATGCATGCTTATAACAACTGTTATGAAGTGCAGAGAATATGTTTGTAGAATATTTGGAACCATTAATATTTGAAATATTTACTAGCAATATTTGGTAACACTTTACCTTAAGGGGTGTCATTAAACCTTTGCAATGAATGCCATTAATGTGAATGAGATTTCATGCATGCTTATAACAACTGTTATGAAGTGCAGAATATTTGGATGTAGAATATTCGGAACCATTAATATTTGCAATATTTACTAGCAATATTTGGTAACACTTTACCCTTAGGGATGTCATTAAACCTTTATAATGAATGTCATGAATGCCAATGAGATTTTATGCATGCTTATAACAACTGTTATGAAGTGCAGAATATTTGGGTGTGGAATATTTGGAACCATTAATATTTGCAATATTTACTAGCAATATTTGGTAACACTTTACTTGAAGGGTTGTCATTAAACCTTTATAATGAATGCCATCATCATCATGATTTTATGCATGTTTATAACAAATGTTATTAAGTGTAGAATGGTTGGTAACATTATTATTTGCAATATTTGGAAAATTTGATAATAATATTTGGTAACACTTGAAGTGGTGACATTAAAGCTTTGTAATGAATGTCATGAATGTCAATGAGATTTTTTTTCATGTTTATAACAACTGTTATTAAGTGTAGAATATTTGGTAACTTCAATATTTGGAATATTTAATAGAGTATATTAAAATATATATAATAAAATGAGAATAAAATGATTGAATTCATGCTTATAAGGACTGTTATTAAGTGTAAAGTATTTGGATGTTGAGTATTTAGTAAGATTCATATTTGGAATATTTAATAACAATATTTGGTAACACTTTACTTAAAGGGGTGTCATTAAACCATTATAATGAAAGTCATGACTGCAAATGAGATTGTATGCCTGCTTATAACAACTGTTATTAAGTGTGGAATATGTGGGTGTAAAATATTTGGCAAGATTAATATTTGATAACACTATTTGGTAACACTTTACCTGAAGGGATGTCAATAAACCTCTCTAATCAATGTCATGAATGCAAATGCGATTTTACGCATGCATATAATACATTTTATTAAGTGTAGAATATTCCGGTGTAGAATATTTGGTAACATTAATATATGGAATATTTGGTGGAAATATTTAGTAACATTTTACTTGAATCGGTGTCATTAAACCTTTATAAAAAATGTCATGAATGCAAATTAGATTTTATGCCTGCTTACAACTGTTATTAAGTGTCATCCGATCAGTTATGCCATTTTAAATGCAAAGATGTCATGGTTATGACACCTTGACATAAACAAATACAATGTCATGACAACTTGACATTACCAAGACAACATATCTTGTCATAAATCTGTAGTAAACATGACTCTCACAAAGCCATTGTAAATATGTCATGAATTTGATAACAGAATCAATAATAATGTTTGGACATGAATATTTTTTGGACCTTGTATCGTGGTACAAGCTGAATTTGTCATTTAAATGTCATTATATATTATTTGCAATCATTTTAATGAAGAATACAGTTTGTTTAACTGAAAACAGGGTTAGAAAAACATTCATGACAATTTTAAAGGCAACGTGACAAATCATCAAATCATGTTTATGACAGTTTTATGACAAGTTATGTTGTCTTGATAATGTCAAGATGTCATGACAAAACACGTGATGTATTTTCTGCATATTGTCTGCATATTTTCTGAGAGTGAAGTGCAATGTGCAATATATAGAACAAAATGTCCATTTCTATCTTCATTTCTTCTGTTTTAACCATAAAAAGCTTATTACATAAAAAAGATTAATACAAAATGATAAATCATAAAATGAAAGTCCGTGCCTATACTGAGATTTTGAGAGTTTTGAGAGAGAAAACATACAGCATTTAATGTGGTGGTGGCTGACGATACATTGAGATTTTATGAAGAGAAATAATCTGCAACTGAAAACTGAACATTATTTGCAGCATTATTATATGTAATCCAAAGCTTCATCATGAAAATAATTAGCAAGATTTATTTTTTTTTTCATATAATGATGTACAGTATCATACTTTTAACAGAGAGAAGCCATTCAAAGTAACAATGTTGTAAATAAAGTTCAGTTTCTTGCCTCATTTCACTCATAAGACCTGAATGTATCACCAGGAGACACGTAATCATTTTGATTTGCTTGAATATGTCAAATAAAGAATTTAATATATTTATTTTTTAAATGCCAGTGGCTGAATTGTCTTATATCAATCACCTATTCATGGTTTCAGCAAAAAAAAAGAAAAAAAAGAAACTTAATTAATGTTCCACACCTTGCATGCCCAGAGGCTGAGCACATTTCCATTTTATTTTCCCCTTCGTTGCTGTGTTCGAGTTCATTTTTAAAAGTATTCATACTTTATCCGATTCTTTCTATTTTGGGAAGCTTTTACTTCACTACATGATTACTTGATTTGCATACTTCATCTGCTGCCGCAAAACTAGATCAGACCACTTGCATTACATAATATAATTTAATCAGAGAAGCATTGGATAACAAAAAAAAGGAAGAAACTGTTTAGAAACATTTTTAGTCAGAAATTGCTTGTACATTTTCCAAATAAGAGGTTTAGCAAGCAACACTAAAATAATGATGGATGGATGGATGGATGGATGGATGGATGGATGGATGGAGGGATGGATAGACCCGACGGACATGGTGAAGAGCTAGATGATGGATGGAAGGACAGACATGTAAAGAGTTAGATGATGGATGGATGGATGGATGGATGGATGGATGGACAGACATGTAAAGAGATAAATGATGGATGGAAGGATGGATAGATGGATGGGTGGATGGATGGATGGATGGATGGATGAATGGATGGATGGATGGATGGATGGATGGATAGACCCAACGGACATGGTGAAGAGCTAGATGATGGATGGAAGGACAGACATGTAAAGAGTTAGATGATGGATGGATGGATGGATGGATGGATGGATGGATGGATGGATGGATGGACAGACATGTAAAGAGTTAAATGATGGATGGAAGGATGGATAGATGGATGGGTGGATGGATGGATGGATGGATGGATGGATGGATGGATAGACTTGAAGAGTTAGATGATGGATGGATGGATGGATGGATGGATGGATGTATGTATGGATGGATGGATGGATGTGAATAGTTAGATGATGGTGGGATGAATGATGAATGGACAGACAGACATTTGAACGGACGGACAAGTGAAAAATTAAGATGGTGGATGGATGGATGGATGGTTTGACAGACATGTATAGAGTTAGATGATGGATGGGTGATGGACGAATGTGAAGAGTTAGATAATGGATGGATGGATGGATGGATGGATGGATGGATGGATGGATGGATGGATGGATGGATGGATGGATGGATGGATGGACCCGACAGACATGTGAAGAGTTAGATGATGAATAGAAGGACAGACATGTAAAGAGTTAGATGATGGATGGATGGATGGATGGATGTATGGATGTATGGATGAATGAATGGATGAATGGATGGATGGATGGATGGATAGCTAGATGGATGGACAGACAAGTAAAGAGTTAAATGATGGATGGAAGGATGGATGGATAGATAGATAGACATGAAAATTTAGATGATGGATGGATGGATGGATGGATGGATGGATGGATGGATGGATGAAAGTGAATAGTTAAATGATGGTGGGATGAATGATGAATGGACAGACAGACATTTGAACAGACGGACAAGTGAAGTATTAAGATGGTGGACAGATGGATGGATGGATATGGATGGATGGATATGGATGGATGGTTTGACAGACATGTAAAGAGTTAGATGATGGATGGGTGATGGATGAATGTGAACAGTTAGATAATGGATGGATGGATGGATGGATGGATGGATGGATGGATGGATGGATGGATGGATGGATGGATGGATAAATAGACCCGACGGACATGTGAAGAGTTAGAAGATGGAAGAATGGATGGATGGATGGATGGATGGATGGATGAATGGATGGATAAGTGAAGACTTAAGATGATGGATGCATGGATGGATGGATGGATGGATGGATGGATGGATGGATGGAAAGATGGACAGACGGATGGACGTGAAGAGTTAGATGAAGGATGGATGAATGGATGGGGGATGGATGGATGGATGGATGGATGGATAGACAGACAATTAAAGAGTTAGATGATGGGTGGGTGATGGATGAATGTGAAGAGTTAAATAATGGACGGGTGGCTAGATGGACATGACAGACATGTGAAGAGTTAGATAATGAATTAATGAATGGATAAATGGATGGATGGATGGATGGATGGATGGATGGATGGATGGATGGATGGATGGATGGATGGATGGATGGATGGACGTAAAGAGTTAGATGATGAATATATGAATGGACGGCAGACAGACAGACAGCTATAATAATCAAGTGTACGAGGCTGAGCAGTTCAGTTCAGTTCTACCTGATGCAATCCACCTGCACAACAGATGTCTGTTAGCATTCACATTTATCTGCAGATAAACTACTTTTTAACAAGTTTTAAATTAGTTTATGTGTTCTTTTTCCAGTTAAATGTCTAAAAATACTTGACACAGGGTAAATTCACTTCAGAAGTAACACACTAGTTTTCACAGATTATTATTATCTCGAATATGAGCTTATTTTGTCTTACAGCACTGCTAGATCTTTTAACCTGTTTCTAACTATTCCAAGAGAACAAATGAAAAAATGCCACTGCAGGGAGACAAATAATCTCATAAAACGAAGAAAACAACAGTAACTAAAATAACATAAAAAATAGATTTTATGCTAAAAATTTGTTTGTTTATCAATGGCGTAAAAGCAACATTGAGATAAATACAGAATTAAAATAGGATTACCCATTTTGTTGGGTTAAAAAACACTTAAATATTCAACCAAATATATACTAATATTCTAAGTTAAATACACAATATGTAAAATATTTAGTTAAATTATCCAAAAACATGTTATAGATTTTCTTATGCACTTACATTATCCCAAATTTTCCAAAAAAAAAAGGTTAAAATTCAGAGAAATAAGCTATTTTGACTAAAACTGAGTGTGTGATTTCAACAGGAGTCCCATAAAATGTAATAAAGACTACAACTCCTATGATTCCCCACTCAGTCACACCATCACCAAACTATAGCTGCACCCCAAATGGCATACTATACACTATGCACTATGCACTATGCTCTCAGATAAGTCCGTGACCAAAATGCGACAGTAGCAGCCAGCGAAATAAGAAACAGATTCAGAGTTTCACATGAGGTGGTTATTAAATAGCAAATAATATAAATTTTACGAGTTTTACGAAGGAATTTTACGACACGATGGCAAAGTAGGTAGTCATCACGCTCTCTCTCATTCACACACATACACACACATAGACAACAACAAACAAGCTAAACACAGCATCGCGCTCTCTCATTCACACATACATATGCGTGCTCGCTCGCTCGGGAGTCGGCGTATTGTTAGGCCGCCCGCTCTCGTTCCAATTAAACCAGTTACCGACAGCTCCCATGCTTTATTCAAAAATGTATTCCTGTGTTCGCAAGAATCTGCAGGAATGCAGACCTCTATTTGCATGTTCTCCCCGCGTTTGCATGGGTTTTCTCCGGCTGCTCTGGTTTCACGTCCAAGTCCGAAGACATGCGGTAGAGGTGAAATAGGTAGGGTAAACTGTCCGTAGTGTATGAGTATGAATGAGTGCGTAGGGGTGTTTCCCAGAAATGGGTTGCAGCTGGAAGGGCATCCGCTACGTAAAACCATATGCTGGATAAGTTGACGGTTCATTCCGCTTTGGCGACCCCCGATTAATAAAGGGACTGAAGGGACTTTTCGGAAGCCGAAAAGAAAATGAATGAATGGATGAATGAATATTAGGTGAGCAGGTTACATTGTAACCCCATGTCCTAACAGCAAGCTATGTGACAAGATTTACAGTGGTGCACTCTCAGAAATAAAGGTACACGAGCTGTCACTGGGGTTGTGCCTTTTTAAAAGGTACAAATTTGTACCTAAAAGGTCCATATTAATACCTCAAGAGCACCTTAAAAGTACAAAAGCGTTCCTTTAAATTTTTTTAGGACCCTTGGACCCTTTAAGTACAAATGCATACCTTTTGAATGGCTATTTGCACCAGACGAAAGAAGACAGAAATTTAAATATAGCCATTCAGAAGCACAGAATAGTGCACTTACTGCACTCCAACAAAATGGTAAGGTTTATAATTTAATTATTACATATTAAACCTCTTTAACATTTTCCATTTTCAGGATCTGAGGTGAAATCTGCTGCTGCTTTCAATAGTATGGCAATAAATGTCATGTAAAACGGCATTCAAACTCACATTATTAGCATTTAACACTGAATACAGCACATGAGGTGTACCTGAGGTGATCATTGTGTTTTTAGTTGTTTAGCTGCAAGAATTAGAAGGCGTTTCTAAAATCAAAATTTCACACGTGGATTGGGACGAAAACCCTTTTTAATATTGAAAATATTCCTTCTATCACGTGCCGTTGCTATTCTTTAGAGCAGTGGTTCTCAAACTGTGGTACGTGTACCACTAGTGGTACGCGGGCTTCCTTATAGTGGTACGGGGAGGAATGAAATATGTCATGTACATGCTACATATATTTCTAAACGTATCAAAAATGATGTATATAATGTGCCATCTATGACATATAGTCTATATTTCTGGGGTAATCTGCCACGTTTTTTTTTACTGTGTACTGTGTTTGTACTGAGTTGTAGCTGCTTTACTTGGTCTACTATACAACTGTATTTCAATACTGCTCATTTTCGTGGTACTTGGAGAGACATTTTTTTCTGAGGTGGTACTTGAAAAAATTTTGAGAACCACTGCTTTAGAACATGTCGTCAACCTTGTGTGTTTTGAACCAGAAGTGCAATACCTAGTTCAACCACTGGGTGTCAAACTTACGTACTGCATTCAAAAAATGACTGCATATTTTATAGTAAATATAAGCATACAATTCTGCAAATACACAAATAGCAAAATTAACGGTGCTGTAAATGTAAATACAGTATTTTTGCTGTAATTGATTCACAATATCCTACTGGCTAAATGCTGCTAGTAAGTTACCGTAGATTCGACAGGAAATTGTTAACAAGTTTAACACAGTCGCTTTAATCAAGATTCATTAATTCAAACCCCTTGTTCTTCAGCCAGAAACGTCTCTCTGATTAAATTGTATTACATAATCCAATTATGATGATCTCCTCTAGTTTAACATACAGCACGCTGTCCAGCTTCAGTGCACTTTTTGTAAGTTGCTTCTCGTATGGCACGATTATACAAAACTCCATTCTCCAAAGGGCAGCACAACTGTGTGTAGTTTAACTATGTTAAATCAAGAGTGGCATGTAGCTAGAGATGCTTCACAGTACACCGGATCAGTCACATTAAATGTGATTAGAGTAAAACAGGCGGGGATTTCAGCGATTTCCCTGGAGAAGGAGGAAAATCTCATCATTTTTATTGCCACTGTGTCTCAGTTCCTCTTCACTGTAAATAAGCTCCATCAGAGAGCAAACTACATCTGCACAAAACACTTTAATCCAGCACGCGTTTCCATGCCAACCAGAACCTGGCAACCGCACGCGGCGAGAGGGTGACGCTGCAGGAAAACACGTCAGAGAAACGACACTACAAAATCAGACGTATATGTCGGCGAATCTTCAATACGAATCAACAAACCACAAGCAAAGAGTGACGACTTCTGTATCTGAATTGACTGTCGTTTCGGTGAACCAGTATCAATACTAATAACTGGAGAATCAATATTTGCTCCATGCTATTTTCAGCTCATGCTTAAGCTGTGCCATTCAATAAATTACAATCAGCTTTCCAACTCTGGCCACTTTATCACTATATTAGAGAGCTGCCCCCCTAGATGACTAAATGTGAAAAGTTTAAAGATACACAACCTGCGACTGCAGGTTTAATGGAAATATGTGAATTAAAGTACATTATTTGCGAAAAGTAAAATACGTTGCCCCCAGTGCTTTTGGTTGAACGTTTCAGATGACAAATCCACAAGAGGGCGCTGTCTACATTTTTGCGATACATAAAAGTATGTTGCTTCAGATATGTTTCATTGCACTTTTCAGAGGAAACATCCACTAGAGGGCACTGTATATTTTTTGTTGTAAAACATTAAAAAAAATACATTGCTTCGGGTAAGTTTCAACATTTCATATGACAAATATACTAAAGGGCACTATCTATATATTTTTAAAATGTAAACTATGTTGCTCCATGCATGTTTTGTTGCTCGCTTTAGATGACAAATACACAAGAGGGCGCTGTCTACATTTTTTTAGGCATACATTTTTGCTATACATAAAAGTATGTTGCTTTGAGGGCATTTTTATTTTGCGTTTCAGGGGGGGGGAGATCCAGTAGAGGGCGCTGCATACAACTTTTGCTTAACATAAAATGCATTACTCAATATAAGTTTTGTTGCATGTTTCAATGACAAATCCACTAGAGGGCACTCAATGACAGAAAAGTTGTCCATACAGAGATAGATAGATGAGAATTAAACAGACAGCATTAATGTTATGATCACCAGCAGTGTTGTCCTTGCAGGCATTTGAAAAAATACTCGCATTCAACTGAACTACATATCCCATCATGCACCAGCCCCCGTGCATACAAATTTTGCTAAACATAAAATACATTACTCAATATAAGGTTTGTTGCATGTTTCAAAGACAAATCCACTTGAGGGCACTCCATGACAGAAAAGTTGTCCATACAGAGATATATAAATGAGACTACACTGAACTACATATCCCATCATGGACTTCAATCACACACCAGCCCCAGTTCACCCTTTGATTACAATCACACAGCTGAAGCTTCTAATCATGGACTATATACAGACCATTCAAACACACTTCTTAAGCTGAGTGTTGTTTTATGTAGTGTACATTTCAAAGCGTTTTCCTTGCCTTGTCTAGCCGTGATTTTGACTCTTGCTTTGTTTAATGATCTTGATTGTTTTACCTCCTGCCTCAACCATAGGATTTTGACCACTTTCTTCATGCTCCTGCCTGTTCCTGTGTTGACCTTGCCTGTACGACCATTCTCACTAAATAAACTGCATCCTCACCTCAGTTGCTACCGCTACTCATTACAGAAACTGCAATCAAATGTATTTCTAAGGGGCAGTTCACACAGAATCCATTTTTCCTTTCCAAATTGGTTACTTTTTTAAAATCGTTTTTCACACACGCACTTGATGGACAATTCACTGTTATACTGTGTTGTGATTGGTGTGTTTTTTAGATGCTGGGTAGAAAGATCTTCAAGTTTAAGACGCAATGAACCTCATCACTGCCCAAAAGCAGTTAACCAATTAGAAGAGCTCAGAGTCTTTCTTATTTGCAACACAAAAAACGAGATCGTTAGCTCATGTGAAATGCTAGCCGCTCTGCCTAATTCATATCGCGACGATAATCGTAAGTATGTAATCATTTCAATAGGCTAAAAAAACAACCCTAAAAACCTTTAACAGGCAAATACTGGTCGAGTCTGAACATGTCTCATTATTCTGTACTGTAGACTTGCTGCAGCAGTTGGAGTTACTGGTTACACAGTGTTCGGCTGTATGCCAATTACAAGACCTGCCCAATTTATAATGAGAGTCAGATTCTGTAACAGCTCCACTGCTGGTTATGAGTGAGCAAGTTTTCAAGCAGATTGTGAAGCAGGAGTGCATTCGGATGCAGATTGAGAGGCACTGTTAAGTGCTCGATACGATTGATTGTTGTAATATGTAAATACCCATTATACAGAATTTAGCTGCACTCAGTAAATGACTCTCTTTCTTTGTTTATTATTTGTGAAACAATCACTTCTGCTTAGTGTTTCTGTTTATTAATAACAGTATACTTTACTCCCTGAACTGATGAGGGGGGGCTGGGGGACATTTTCGTTCACACTAAAAATTTTATGGTATTAACAAACCATTTACTAACACTACTATAAACTCTGCTGCTATTTGGGGATTTCCGCCTAGATTTTGCCTACCCAAATTTAAAAGCTTCCCAAATCCACATGCAGAGGTGTAAATGCAAAAATTTGGTATCATTTTAAAGAAAACCCTTTGAATTTTCATAAAACACTATTGAAAGTGTTTAAAATAACTGCATATGTCGTCTGTGTTATAATAAACACCTAAAAAAAAGTATATAAACTCAAATTTTAAAGTGTAGCTTTTGGGTTCTGTGTGGTCTAGCATGCTGTAATTAATTTTGGTGGTTCCTGCACATGCCTGTAATCATAGAAAAAAAAGTCAAATGTCTACCATAATCTATGCAAAAGTTATTGTATTCCAACTGATGAAAGGTGCTGTACAAGCCACAGGGAGCGATCATTGTTTACATATTTCAATATTCTTTTGTTTGATCAAACATAATTCACTGTGTTTGGACCACGTCAGACATATAAAAGGATTACTTATGCACATCACCTTAAAAACAGAGGAGAAATAGCCCTGAAGAGCACAGCATAAGGTAAGAGATGACAGCTGTCTGTGCTATCTGGGGCTGCTTATTGATCATGAATGTATTGTTTTCATTTCTGCGCCATGGAAACACCACAATTCATTCAACAACTGTTTGGCATATGAATATAATTCAGTAAAAAGAATGCTAGAACTGTATGAGCACCGGCAAGAGCTTTCATTTGAGCTATAACTTGTACATGTGTCATATAAAAAAATATGAAAATGAACCAATGTAAAATACCTAGCTCGGGTCTCCAAAATACTGTGTATTTAAGTGTAAATAACTTTTATACAGTAAAATAAAAACCAAAGTGATGCATCTGTGCATAAAATATAGATTATACACTTTCAAACGAAACCACTTACGGGGGTCTGGTGCAACGCTAGCCCTTTAAATCTGAAAACGAAAGTTGATGACGTCATGGAGTTTAAGTGGTTAATACACTTTTAATTAGCTGCTTATTATTAGTTATTAAGGGAGAAGTAGGGTTTAGGATTAGGAATACAGAATAAAATCATACTTTATAACTACTGTTCATTAGTACATTAGTAGTTCATTACTATCTTAATAATTAAAAGTTAATAAGCCAGGAGTTAATAGCATGAATTGTGCATGATTTCAAAGTGTTTTATAGTATTTTTTTATAATAGTGATGTTTTTATAATCAACAAAATGAAACAAAACAGTTTCTACTGAACAACACATACGAAAATTTGTAATAAACTGTGTAACACTTTAGCGTGGGTCACAATTCATGCTATTAACTCCTGGCGTATTATCTGCCTTTTATTAAGATATTAACTTTAGGTTAGTAATAAAGCATGATTTTATTCTACATTCCTCATCCAAAAATCTAAACCCAACTTCTACCAAACCAACAATTAATAAACAGCTAATTAGTAGTATATTAGGCTAGTGGTGCTAGTTAATGATTTGATAATACGGTGAATTGTGACCTAAAGTGATACCATAATTTAATATAACTTTTTAAAGAAAAAAAAAACAGGATCACATTATTTTAAGGTACAATTATCGTTATAAATAAACTATTAACTATGAATTTTAGCTCAATAAACTCTTAATTTTGCTGGTTATGAACAGTTATTAAGGTAGTAGTTGGGTTTGGGTAGGATTAATAATAAGATCATGCAGAATATGTACTTTATAAGTACTAATAAACAGCAAATATCTTGATAATAGGCAGGTAATGTGCTACTAGTTGATGTAAATTGGTAGCAAACCAAGAATAAAGAAAAAAAAAGTCACTTTAGGTTGTTCACTGAAAAAAATAAAATAAAAAAAATAATAATAAAATAAAATAAAATAAAATAAAATTATTCCTTTATTCATTTTCTTTTCGGCTTAGTTCTTTTATTAATCTGGTGTCACCAGAGTGGAATGAACCACCAACTTATCCAGCACATGTTTTACACAGCGGATGCCTTTCAAGCTGCAACCTATCGCTGGGAAACACCCATACACACTCATGTACACTCATACACTACGGAAAATTGTAGCTTACCTAATTCACCTGTACCGCATGTCCTTGGACTGTGGGGGAAACTGGAGCACCCGGAGGAAACCGCACGCATTGCTGGGGGTGGGGTTGTTGTTTCGCGAGTTGTTTCGTCAGAGTGGTAGACAGGGACTATCAGCTTATTTGCATTTAAAGGCACAGACTACAACAGTTACCATCTTCTCCGACCCAAAAATTGACCTTTTCAGAAGGGCATAATAAATGATCTGATGAGCATTTTGAGCTGGAACTTCATCGACAGATTATGGAGACACCAAAGACTTCTCTTACATCTTGTAAAAGGGGTGACATTTAAGTTAAGTCCTTTGAGTGTGTTAAAAATGAATGCTTCTTGCGAAAATTGTACAAATCTGTCCTCAATTACTCACATCTTTACAATGTTTAGAACGGTCTCTCTTTTTTGCAACACAACAAGAGGTTTGTTAGCTTGTTTACGCCTCTCTTTTTTTCGCTTCTTGAAGTAAAACGCTCAGTGTGAGGTAAACTACAAGCGCTGTTTGCTTTTGCTACATGGAACACAAAAGAATGAAACATTTTTCCAAACTTCTCCTTTTGTGTTCGTCAGAAGAGAGAAACTCGCAGTGGGATTGAAACGACACGTGTGCAACAAAGCGGCAAACAGTTTCAAAGTGTTATTGCGAAATACGGTAGATGAAAAGAGAAGAAGATCTAAATAAATCTGCATGTCTTTGCATGGTGAAAGAAAGCAGATGATCTATCGGGCTTTACTTATCTACAGTGAAAGTGCAGAGAGAGAAAAAAACAGAAATGGGAGCAACAAAATACTCGAGTGTCCATTCATGTTTTACCACAAAAACACAGAATTACCATAAATACAGAGTGAAAATGAGATACAATGAAGAGAGGGACAGAGAGAGAGAGCGATGTGGCACGAATAACAATGAGAGGTAAAGGGAGAGATGTGGTAGGTAGAAAGAAAGAAAGAAAGAAAGAAAGAAAGAAAGAAAGAAAGAAAGAAAGAAAGAAAGAAAGAAAGAAAGAAAGAAAGAAAGAAAGAAAGAAAGAAAGAAAGAAAGAAAGAAAGAAAGAAAGAAAGAAAAGCTTGCAGTAATGAATAAATAACAGAAGGAAAAAACAAATAAATAAAAAATTAACAAACTATCAAAAGAGAAAAAAGGCAGAATAAGATCAAACAAGTGGGATTATCAAACAAAATAAATAAATATGGATCAACTGCATGAAGAAACAAATGAGCAAATAAAAAGACACTGAATAAACACACATATTGAGAATGAGTAAATAAATAAAATACTGAGGATTTCATAACAAACAAGCAACAAAAACTCACATAATTTAAATAATAATTAAAAAAAACGTTTTCGTAAGCACAAGCAAAATATACAAATACAGTTTGAGCAAACATGTGAACAAATAAAAACTAAAAACTAAAGTAAATAAATGAGTCAATAAATAAATAAATACTGAATATTTCCATAGATTTTTAATTAGAAAATCAATACATGAAATCTAATAAATAAACTAAATAATTAAAATAATTATGCATGGATATAATAATTCATGAAAAACTAATTTTATGAATGCAAAAGCAAAATATACAAATAAAAAACAGTTTGAATAAAGGAATAAACAAATACAAAACTAAATCAGTAAAAAATAACAAAAGTAAGTAAATGAATAAATAAATAAAACTACAAACTAAATTATTTAGATAGAAATAAAGAAAAAATAAAGGAAACACATCTGCAGAATCAACTCTTATGTAGAAAAATTTACACCCTTGTAATCAATCAGCAAACTCCATTATGCTTCCCTTGTTTACTGTTGGCTACTAGGTTACCAATCCTACAGTCAGCAACTCTAAAGCCAGTCAAACTAAAAATTTGATTGATTAATTCATTTTCCTTTGGCTTAGTCCCTTATTTATCAGGGGTAGCTACAGTGGAATGAACCGCCAACTTATCCAGCATATGTTTATGCATCAGATGCCCCGTAAACCAGTACTGGGAAAAACCCAACGCAATCTCACGGCAATTCGTAAGTTTTTGATTTAGTGGCTAATTTGTATGAATTCGTCCGATTTAATTCATACAATTTATTACGATTGCGATCACCCAATGATGGTTGGGGTTAGCGTGGGGTTGGGTGCCACGCCTCCTTTTTAAAATCGTACATTTTCGACTGAACTCGAATTTGGACAAATTAGCCACTAAATTGACAAAACGTAAAAAAAGTACGTTTCCTCGTGAGATCAGGCTGGAAAAGCCATACACACTGTATTCAAAACACAAGGAGAGCATGCAAACTCCACACAGAAATGCCAACTGGCACAGCCATGACTCAAACCAGCAACCTTCTTGCAGTGAAGGAACAGTGCTAACCATTGAGCCATTGTGCCGCCCACTAGAAATTTTAACTTGATGATGCAACATTAATAAAACAAGCAATTACTCCAAATTTTAAATTCCTTTACATTCAGGTCACATTTTACTTTATGATTGGTCTCATGTAAACACGTTAAGTAAATTTGCAGGTGTTATTTAAACATGCTTGAACTTCAGAATGCAGTGATATGCGAAACTTGTCACACAAGCTTGATTTCCCATTCATATGAATGGACAGCTTAACCACTTGTGATCAGATTGATGTAAACGTAATATCTTCATATCAAAACGGAGCCTCAGGATCTGCTGAAGCAGCTATACTAAACTCTTAACAGACTGTACTGTTAAAAAAACCCACCAGAGACTCTGTATTTATAGCCAGACTATATATAAAAATCTGATATGGAGCTCCATTGTGTAACAGAACAAGTAAAATCAGTGCATTTCACATTGTTGGTGTCAGCAAAACCTTCTCAATAAAATAAGAATAAACCGCACTGGGATCAGGTTTTAGTACTGAACACTGCCGGCTTGTCTTGAATGGTGTTGGAAGTCAAGCCTGGCCAAGTAATCCAGTGACAAGTAATTTGTCTGTTTACTGCACTGCACAATCACAGCCAATCTGAACATGTGTCATGAACGTTATGGAGCCGGGAAACATGACTGGATAAGATCAAAAACTTAAAACCACATCAACACATCACCTACGGTAAAACTAAACCTGCTGAATGAACACTTTCACAGCATGCATATTCAAATAAGCTCATTCATTATCAGGCAAACCCATGCAAATCAGACTCTGCAATGTGTTGGATTCACAGAAATAACGCACAGTGTAAAAACCAATGCATTCTTATTTCCTGCGCAAATCTAGCAGATCAGATTAACGTTAGTCATATTTAAGTTTTAGCCACAGCCATATCACCCTGCAGCCCAAGAACGGTTACCCAGTGAAGCTAAGCAGGGCTGAGCCTGATCAGTACCTGGATGGGAGACCACATGAGACAACTAGATTGCTGCTGGATGTGGTGTTAGTGAGACCAGCAGGTCTGTGTGGGCCCTAATGCCCCAGTATAGTGAAGGAGACTTGATACTGCTCAGTGAGTGCCGTCTTTCGGATGAGATAAACCGAGGTCCTGATTCTTTGTGGTCATTAAAAATCCCAGGATGTCCTTCAAAAAAAAGAGTAGGAGCTTAACCGGGGTTTAAACCCACCAGAATGGAGAAGTCCGAGAGTAAAATGAGAAAATATGATACACCAATGTTTTGGAATATGGAAAAACTGTACCTGATCGGACAGTTAAAAGATTTAACTTGGGCCATCACTTTACTGATAGATCTGTCTCTGTGGGATAGCAGCGTAATTAATATATATGGGATCCGAAGCGATGACTTGCCACAGATAATCGGTTTTGGGGGGTTAAAATCCCTGGCATCTGGCTGAGATCAAGACCTTTTATTACGTTTGGCTAGCTAAAGCGATCCACTTCCGGGAGAGGTATAAATAAGAAGCCATGCGATTTACATCCAGCAGGAAGTTGAAATTTCGAGGCACCTAATTAGAGCCGTAAAGCTTAACTTTTTGATTCAAGGTGAAAAATTTAATATGTTGGTGACGTCCTGTAGATTAATAGGTACCGAAAAAGTCCATAGAGCGGGCTGATCACCAGAATGGGGAAGTCCCAGAGTAAAATGAGAAAATATGATACAGCGGTGATTTGGAATATCGAATAAGTTTTTACGCTGATTTCATCTGTTTTTATATGATTTGCTTCTAACTTATTTATACTCGTCTCCTTTATTCTTGTTTCTGTAAAGCACTATAAATTGTCACTGTGATTGAAATGTGCTATATAAATAATCTTGCCTTGGCTTGCCTAAAAAAATGTGTAAATCCAATTAACCTTTTTTTTCAGGGTTAGAGGGCTTACAACTAACAAATATGATCACATTAGTCTGGTTCTATCAGCATTAGGTTCACATAATCTTGGACCCGGCCCTATTCCTAACTTGAGCATTGACATATGTAATGAATTTAACAGATTTAGTTTTTTAACTAGAACTACACCAGCAATTACTATAACTCCGCTGCCTGATTGATACACTAGAATGTTTCCACAATAATATCAGGGCCGGCGCGTCCATAGAGGCAACAGGGCGGCAGAATAGAGAGGGCGGCGTCCGCGACACTACCCTCACGACCCTCGCCCTCAGTTATATCCACGTCTAGGGCAGCAGAATAGAGAGGGCGGCGTCTGCGACACTACCCTCACCACCCGCGCCCTCAGTTATATCCATGTCTAGGGTGGCAGAATAGAGAGTGCGGCGTCCACGACACTACCCTCACCACCCTCGCCCTCAGTTAAATCCACGTCTAGGGTGGCAGAATAGAGAGGGCAGCGTCCCCGACACTACCCTCACCACCCTCGCCCTCAGTTATATCCGTGTGACCGCTTCTATAGGGCGGCAGAATAGAGGGGGCGGCGTCCGCGACACTACCCTCACCACCCGCCCCCTCAGTTATATTCACGTCTAGGGCGGCAGAATAGAGAGGGCGGCGTCCGCGACACTACCCTCACCACCCGCGCCCTCAGTTATATTAACGTCTAGGGCGGCAGAATAGAGAGGGCGGCGTCCACGACACTACCCTCAACACCCGCCCCCTCAGTTATATTCACGTCTAGGGCGGCAGAATAGAGAGGGCGGCGTCCGCGACACTACCCTCAACACCCGCCCCCTCAGTTATATTCACATCTAGGGCGGCAGAATAGAGAGGGTGGCGTCCCCGACACTACCCTCACCACCCGCCCCCTCAGTTATATTCACGTCTAGGGCGGCAGAATAGAGAGGGCGGCGTCCGCGACACTACCGTCACCACCCGCCCCCTCAGTTATATTCACGTATAGGGCGGCAGAATAGAGATGGCGGCGTCCGCGACACTACCCTCACCACCCGCCCCCTCAGTTATATTCACGCTTAGGGCGGCAGAATAGAGAGGGCGGCGTCCGCGACACTACCCTCACCACCCGCCCCCTCAGTTATATTCACGCTTAGGGCGGCAGAATAGAGAGGGCAGCGTCCGCGACACTACCCTCACCTCCCGCGCCCTCAGTTATATTCACGTCTAAGGCGGCAGAATAGAGAGGGTGGCATCCGCGACGCTACAGTCACCACCTGTGGCCTCAGTTATATCCACGTCTAGGCTCCCCCACCCCTGCTTTCACTTTAGGGTTGAGGGCGGTGTGACCGTCCTTTACCTAGAGCGGCAGATCAGCTTGCTCCGGCCCTGAATATAATGTATTGTTATGACTTTTTATTCTCTTTTCTTTATCTGTGTTAACAATCTATATTCTAAAAGCACTATAGAAATAAAAAAAAACACTTGGAGCATTCATCAGATGGCTTTAGAAAGGGTTTAAATTCAAGCATCGGAAAACAGACTTTAATAAATTATTAATCTCCCCGCGTTTCACTTAGTCCTTCGGGTCTCCGCTTTTGAATTTCAGTCTGACACCGAAGGTGTGAGAAATGCACCAAAATAATAACAATATAAGTGTGTGTGTGATGTGTGTGTGAAAGTGAGGTGCTTCGGGTTGCCAGATATTGCGTCAGACTTAAAAATGTCCACTCTAATAAAGGCAAACAGTGTTGCTAGACCGTGGTCTGTGTTCTCCAGGCGGCAGACCGCACAGGCAGACTTACATAAACACAATAAACATGCCGAAGACACCGATCGGCTGTTTATTTATTCATTCGGTTCCGTCTGTCTGTTTTATTCAGTGGCAATGCCTCTGATCTGTGAGACCCTCAGCTTCTGGACGAGGAGAGATACATGCAACCTTTGACCCTGAGCTCTGATCTCTGACCTGCAGACGCACAGGTCATTATGAGCAGCGGATGCACATAAAAGAGTCATGGCATCACTGCTGGGGTCTCCTATTGAGGGGCTATCAGTGGTGAATTATGAAAGACAAATAGTTGGGGAGATATTTCGACAGCTGTTGCATTTAAAAAATAACTTGTGCTGCTTGATTAAACAACTTATACAAAATTTGTGTTTGGAAAACATGAAGGAATTGTGTAGAATTTTGTACAGTGTGGTATTCAGCAATACAATATACTTTTTTCTGTCAGTGAATACTTTCATCTGGTCAGTGAATCACAAGTTCCAGGATTAATTTTCTGATATGCGCATAATAAAAGCCAAGAGCACCCCAAGCCCAGCCTGTAAATATACAGTGACACTCAAAACTACATTTTAGTTTTAATATACTACTTAACATGTTTTAGGAACAACAAATAATAACTTGACTTCTAGTTGATCATTTGGCATCAGAAGAACACCAACAGCCTGAGGTATCAAGACATTTGTGCTGCCCATTACATTCCAAACCACAGGAGAGGGCAAAATCTTCAGCAGGATAGCGCTCCTTCTCATACTCCAGCCTCCACATCAAAGCTCCTGAAAGCAAAGAAGGTCAAGATGCTCTAGGATTGGCCAGCACAGTCACCAGATATGAACATTATTGAGCATGTCTGAGGTAAGATGGAGGAGGCATTGAAGATGAATCCAGAAATTGGAAATTTCTTTGCCATTCCAGATGACTTTATTAATAAGTCCTTTATTGTTCCTAAAACTTGGATAGGCGACAAGACTTTTGTCAGGTAGTGTATGTATTATTTTGTTATTGTGGGCACGTCAGTATACCCAATATACATACCAGTGAAAGAAAAACATTAATCTGAACAAATAAATGGATAAATGAATCAATCAATCAATAAATACTATTCTGAAACATTTCAAAAAAGAACAAGTGAAAATATTGAAATTATATATATATATATATATATATATATATATATATATATATATATATATATATATATATATATATATATATATATATATATATATTATTAGAGCATAATTTACTGAATTAAATATCACTTAATAATAAAATAATTATTAAATATACTGTTTAATAGTAAAAATAAACATGCACCTAATAATTTTAATATATAATAAGCACATAAAATGTAAAACAATTTAAAAAGAATACACAAAAACAACTAAAGATCAATCGAAGAAAGTTTTTTAACAGAATATATAAATTAATAATAGAAAATAGATATAATAAGTGGATAAATGAATAATAATGTCAATAAATGAAATAATAAATGAAATATTAAATATTTTATTTGTTCATTCATTCATATACACTAGCGTAAATAAAATTTTATTAAAAGTTAAAAAAAGGTAAATTGTTAAATATTTATTAAAAAATTTAAATAACTGCTTTCTTGTTGTTCGTAGTTTCAGATGACATAATTACCATTACAAATATTATTTTTAATTATTATTATTATTATAAATAATAATAATTAATATTAGAGTGATTTCTGAAGGATCATGTGACTCTGTAGACTGGAGTAATGAAGCTGAAAATTCATCTTCAAACTCACTGGAATAAATCATTAAATTAAATTATAATCTACTTTTGAACAGTTATTTTAAGTTATTTTTAAGTGCAATAACATTTCACAATTTTACTGTATTTTTAATTAAATAAATGCAGCCTTGGTGAGCAGGAGAAGCTTATTTTAAAACATTTAATAATCTTACTTACCCCAAACTTTTGACCAATATATAATGAATGAATAAACAAATAAAAATTAGGCCAAGCTAAATGAAACAAAAATAAAATGTATAAAATGCACTATATATATATATATATATATATATATATATATATATATATATATATATATATATATATATATATATATATATATATATATATATATATACATACACACATACACAGAAATATATATAGAAATATATATAAAAATATCAACCCAACATACACCCATACCAAAAATATCACGATTGCTGTTTTTGATGTCTCTGTGAAATTCTGGTTTATATGCATCATGATCATCTGTTTTAGATTTGTTCAGTGTCTATTAGATAACAACTGCATGTCTAGAACAACACTCATACAACCTCTTCTTTATAACCCTCATGTTCTGAAATATTCCTTAAATTCACAGCACAATCTCTACCAGACCAGATACACACCATAATTATGGTTTAAAAGATATTTAATACCGGCAGTATATCTCAAAGTGCTTCAGAAGAGAAATATGCGAACGTGCGCGCATGTCTCTTTCTTGATCAGAGGCAGAATTCATTTCCATCTCTACGTGGGATCCGCATGCATAAACACTCTCAAATGAGATGTCAGCACAACACACACCCCGAGATTAATCAGGATAAAAATAAGCTTTTTTTTTCCTTTTTACGGGCCTCCTCCTGACGCAGGTGTGCCGAGTGCTTTTAATTACTCTCTTCAGATGTGTGGATCTGAAAGGCAGCAGCAAAAAAAAAGTGGCAGTTCCACTTGATAGTGAGCACGAAGGACTGTGCGCCCTGCTCACTGTGGAGATCAGAGCACTCGAGAAGAGCAGGGCATGGGGTGTGAAGACCCTGCAGAGAGATGTATGCCACTGCGGCGTCAGTTCATAACCCAGCTAAAAAATAAAATAAAATAAAATTTAAAGAGCTCCTATTATGCATGGTAAAAGGTCATAGTTTGGCTTTGGGGGTCCACAACAACACGCTGATATGCATGCAAACAACAAGCCTCCCTTGGACAGGTGTTTAAAAATAAGCAAGTCTGCTATAACATTAAAAGGGCTCCAATTTGACCCCCTTTACAAGATGTGAGAGATGTCTTTGGTGTCTGTAAAGTTTCAGCTCAAAATACCTATCAGATCATTTATTATACTTTGTTGAATCTGCTCATTTTGGGCTCAGATAACAGTGTGCCAACCCGACACTACAGCATAACTTTTCAATCCAGATGGATGGGGCAACCATTACTGCATCCAAAATGGTGAAAAGCCTTGGATTAAGGATTGATCACCAACTAAACTTCTCTGACCACATCTCTAGAACTGCTCGATCGTGCAGATTCGCACTCTATAACATCAGAAAGGTCCGAACCTTTCTGTCTGAACATGCAGCTCAACTCCTTGTTCAAGCTCTTGTTCTGTACAGACTGGACTATTGCAACTCTGTACTAGCCGGGCTTCCAGCTAACGCTATCAAACCTCTTCAGCTGTTTCAGAACGCAGCAGCACGAGTGGTCTTTAATGAACCTAAAAGAGCACATGTCACTTCGCTGCTCATCCGTTTGCACTGGCTGCCAGTTGCTGCTCGCATCAAATTCAAAGCTCTGATGTTTGCTTACAAAGCGACTTCTGGCTTTGCTCCTTCTTATCTGCTCTCACTTCTGCAGATTTATAGGCCCTCCAGAAACTTGCGTTCAGTGAATGAACGTCGCCTCGTGGTTCCATCCCAAAGAAGGAAGAAAACACTTTCCCGAACGCTCGCGCTCAATCTGCCCAGTTGGTGGAATGAACTCCCTAACTGCATCAGAACGGCAGAGTCACTCGCTGTCTTCAAAAAGCGACTAAAAACTCAACTATTTAGTCTATACTTTCCTTACTAATATGCAATTCCCTCTCTGACTCCTCCAAAAACTACAAAAATAAATAAATAAATAAATAATTTCTAATGTTTTGCTTCTTACACTGTCTTTACATACCTGAAATTTGCCTACAGCACTTATTCATTGTTGCTCTAATAGTTGTGTAAATTGCTTCCTTGTCCTCATTTGTAAATTGCTTTGGATAAAAGTGTCTGCTAAATGACTAAATGTAAATGTGTGTAGTTGTTTTTGTAGCCTGTGCCTTTAAATGCAAATAAGCTGCTTCTTCCCACCCACTGTTTCAATATGCGTATTGGCTACTGCGTCAAGTCAGTGAAGCTGAAGGCGGATTCACCCTGCTAAGACTGAACCCTTGTAATTTCTAGTTTATGTGATCTGTTAGGTTTGCATTCAGTCAACATATCTGTAAAGTATTGAGGTCCTAATGGCCATTTAGTGATTTATAGACAAGTATTAATACTTTAAATATATTCTGAATGTAACAGGGAGCCAGTGTAAAGACCTGAGGACAGGTGTGATGTGCTCTGATTTTCTGGTTCTGGTTAAAATAGGTGCCCTTTAAACAAACTATGTTGAACATTAATACATTTAATTAGTTTGTTTAAATTCAGCCCATATACATTGTTTGCAACCACCTACCCTGAAAAAAATGTAGTCAACATACCCGTCAACCCTCCCGTATTTTACAGTTCTATCCCGCCATCATCGCGTAAAGGTATTTTCCCGCATTTCTCCCCTATGTTTAGTCTTTCTCTGAACAGCCGAGCCTCCCTATATGCAACCCATACTGCCGAACCACCAGGGGTCGCCCTTGCTCTAAAACGTGAGTCTTCTGTGCTTTCGCTTTGTTCAGGAATGAAAACACTTATAAATAAATATTAAAAACGGTGCAATTCCATTTCCTTTTGATTACAGGTGCCGTCGCCCATCCTGTACAGTCCTCAAAACAGTCATATAATCGTGCATGACTGTTAGCTGACGTGCTCCATAGTGATAAACAGATGCAGTTTCCCAAACGGATTCTGCACACACGATTTGAAGCGGAGAGAAAGTCTGACTTTTGGGTGCGTGTTTAAACAGACATACACACATAATTAATAATAATAACATAAGGATGTCAATCTGTGTGGGTTTTTTTTCCAAACACGACTAATTTAGTCTAAAATAAGCATAAAAAGTTAGGAAAGCAGTCGAATGCTTTCATTATAATGTTAGATGTGTGCATTTTTAAAGTGAGAACTCTTATTTAAAGGGTCACGAAACACCAAAACACATTTTTTGAGCTGTTGACAGTCGTATATGTGTCCCACACTGCTAAAAACACAATTAGGGCACATATATCTCACTAAAAAGTGTAAATTGGTTGTTTTTGGGTTATTTCAAGCAAATTCGTACTTCCGGTTTGAAACGAATTTTTGAAGCTGCGTCACGGTCATGACATAATAGCCTGTATTCCAGCGTGCAGACTGGACGTCTGTGCCAGAGTGTGTCTTATTACGTCTTACAGTGTGTTGCATTAATGCATGAGTAAAGCTTGGTTCAAACCAATCAGCGCGCTCTATTGTGCAACTTCATTGTGCATAATATTCATTACTGTCACAGTGTTTAGACGACAGAGACGCCACGTTGTGTTGGCAAAACAAGCGTGAAGTGTTGCTTTTATAGTTTGCTGCAGTTAAGTTTCGTTTTCATTTTCTCTCTGTGAGAGCTCAGACTCACGTGTGGATTACACTGTACGCGACGCTCGACAACAATAACTTACATGTCTGAGGAGGATTATTGTATACCTGAGAGCTGTTCTCATCTGCAAACGCTGAGATCCAGATTCGCTTGTAGTCTCCTCTAAATAAAGACGCTGCTCTAGTTGCTGGTGATTGTCCTGTCTCTACAGATTTGGTAAGTGAGCGACCAGTGCTCTTTGTTTATTCAGTTTGTTTGTATCGAACTAAGTTAACCATTGCACCGAGTGTAAACATGTTAGCACTACAACTAAACTTTAACCTTGTGTAGAATTTTCAATGCATTTAGTGACCAGAATAACACACGCGGTTTTCTGACACTACCTGCCGTGTGCATCTAAGTTTCCGGGAAATGCGGAGGTTTTTTTTTCTCTCATTCGCCGTGCGGTATCAAACATTGCATGAAAAATACACGCTTAGGGCAGTTCCTCGAATCAAATATTTCGCTTGTCGCGAGGGGCATGACTGAATTCCCTGAATGAAAGAGCCAAACTGCAGTTAAAGTCCACCATTTAATAATTTGGCAAATAATTCGACTACAGATGTCCATGTAGGTTAAACACCATCACTTTCAACTGTGTGTGTGTGTATTTTGACTCGCGCGTGCACAAATAGACACTCCCACACCATCCCACTTTTCTTTCTCCGACACTCCCCCCTAAACAGAGCTGGACACGCCCACTTTTCTGACTTTTTCCAAAGTAGAGGTGTGAAAACACACTGCTGAAACGAGGGGGTTTCATGGCCTTTTAATGTAGTAAAAAAATCTTAATAAATGAGAGATTCATTCATTGCTCTTTAATCAGAATAATAATAATTTTAAAACATATTACTGACCATTTAATCGTTTATTTACAATAAAACAGCTCCAAATGAACACATTTAGTAATTTGGGGATTTTTTTAAGGGTGGGTGGCACTTATTATGGAGGGCATATCCCAAATTTTCACATCCAAATGTTGACAGGTATGGTGGTCAATCAAATGAACATTTTTTCCCAGTGTAAAATACTACATAATACCTATATATTCAACAAAAGCGACCAAAGAGTTTTAACAGAACAAAACAAGAAACGTTTTGAGAAGAGAACTCTCCTCGACACATGACCTTACTTGTCTTTGTGATCAAATAAATGTAGCCATGGTTAGCATGAGAAACTAAGAATGACCTAAATCAATCTGAAACATCAGTGTTGAGGCCATTTTAACAGATCGTTTCAGCAGGATTGTTTACTTTACATCAGTTGTCTAAGCAAAGAGTGCACTTTGGGACAGGATTACACAACTAAACCGTCTTCTGTGTGGAAATACAAAAGCAGCCAATCAGGATTGTGTAATGTATGCAGTGTTCGTGAGGTGGCGGCATCAGAGATTCGCTCAATACTACCAATCTGACAGGACATGTAAAAGCTAAACGCTCAATAGAATACAGCGTGTACTCGGAGGTACTACATGAAAAGACGGTGGCGGGAAAACTCTGGTGGCGTAATTAACATCACAATGTCACCGTGAATGCCTTCGTCGTGTCACTTTCCTTTCACTGTCTCGAGATGAAGATACAGGGCACAGACTGTGCAGTGAGTTTCTCAAGTGTAAGAAAGACTTAAATGTACAGACCCAAAGTACAGTTGAAGTCACAATTATTAGGCCTTCTGTGAATTTCTTTTTCAAATATCTCCCAAATGATGTCTAACAGAGCAAGGACATTTTCACGGTATTTCCTATAATAGTTTTACTTCAGAAGAAATTCTGGATTGTTTTATTTAGGCTAAAATAAAAACTGTTTTAGTTTTTTTTGAGCCATTTCAAGGTCAATATTATTAGCCCCCTAAACAACATGTTTTTAATTGTATATAGAAGACGCCACTGTTATACAATGACTTGCCTAATTACCCTAACTTGCCTAACTCACCTAGTAAAGCCTTACAATTGTCCCTTTACGCTGAATACTACTAGTAGTAATAATAATAATAATAATAATAATAATAATAATAACAATATTAAAGCTGCAAGCAGCGATGATAGGGACCTCGCACCCGGGCTCACCGCCGCCCGGTGGCCTCAGTATGACAGAAAACAGCGAATAATAATATTTTAAGCCGTTATATATAAAAAACCTCAGAAAATCACAGATTTATGCCAAACTTCCTCCTGTCAGCAGGTGGCGCTATGACTGTGACTCAATATTGGTATGTAGATGCCTTCAATGCAGGAATCTTAACAATCATGTGAAGTTTCAGACAGATCAGGCATTGTGTGGCTGAGTTATAAGCCAAACTACCTTTTGCCAGCAGGTGGCGCTATGACAGACTGATTATTGACATGTGGATCTGTTCAGGAGAGGAATCTTATCAACCATGTGAATTTTCAGGCAGATCAAACATTGTTTGGCTGAGTTTAAAGTAATTTCATGTTGCCAGTAGGTGGCGCTATGACTGTGATTCAATATTGCAATGTTGAAGTCTTCAGGAGAGGAATTTAATCAACCATGTCAAGTTTCAGGTGGATGGTACATTGTGTGGTTGAGTTATAACGACTTCCTGTTCAATGGCGAAGCGTTGAGGTTTGTCATGCCGCCACGGACACGCCCCTCTGCGAAAACTCTAGATCTTCACAATATATCATCGCTAGAGCTTTGAAATGACACCCCTCAAATTTGGTGCTGATACGATAAAGTTTGTAGGAGTTTGTTACAGTGTAAAACATGTCATTTCCTGTTGCCAGCAGGTGGCGCTATTACTGTATCTGGACATCGGCATGTAAACATGTTCAGGTCAGGAATGTTATCAGAGGTGTGAATTTTGAGGCAGATCGGATAATGCATGCCTGAGTTATAAAGACTTCCTGTTTTGTGGCGAGTCATCAAAGTTTGTGAGGCCGCCACGGACACGCCCATCGATATAAACTCTAAAGCTTCGCAATTTAACATCGCCAAGGCCTTTAGATGATAAAACCCAATTTTGGTGTCGATCGGATAAAATCCCTAGGAGGAGTTCGTTAAAATACAACGCCTGGAAATGGCAAAAACGCCACTTTTTCGCCGCAGGAAGTCAAAAATATCCGACTTCCTGTTGGGTTTGAGATATGGCTCCAAGAGACTTTTTCGTATGTTTTGGTGTGTTTGAGGTGTGTGCCAATTTTCGTGCATGTGCGTGATTCGTATATCGGGGGCTCGTCCGTTTAATTTTTCTAGGTGGCGCTGTCGAGTCATTTTGCCACGCCCACTTCCGAAGCCCATAACAAACGTAAATTTTCGCCACTTCTGAGGCGTGTGCAAAGTTGCGTGAGTTTTCGGGCATGTTTAGCCCCTCAAAACCGCGATTCATTCCGCGGAAGAAGAAGAAGAAGAAGAAGAATAATAATAAACAGAGCAATTCCAATAGGGCCTACGCACCGTTTCGGTGCTCGGCCCCTAAATATAGGGATGTAACGGTATTGTAAATACCGTAATACCACAATATGAATTTTTTTCGATATTACCATTGTCGCATGACTCGGTAAAACTATAGGTCTTCTGAGAAAATTTGCTCAGGCGAATGAAGCGAACGGGAGGTACCGGAAACTACAATTCCCATCAGCCCAGGCTTGGCCATAATCCCTTGCGGTCTGTTGTCGCTACAGATCCAGTAATGCGGAAATGGAGTGTGCTGCTAGAAGCGGGGATCAAAAAGAGCTGGAAAACCCTAAAGCGGGTGTTGTCGCCGCGCGCGTACTGAATAGTGGTGTTGTCGCGCGAGTTCTTATCAGCTGTGTTGTCGCGCGCGTACTGTAAAGCGGGGACGGAGGGTGTGTCGCGTTGCGGGGCACTTTTGATCATTTTGGAAGGGCACTTTCTATCCAAGATTAAAAAGGGCATGTGCACTGAACAGGTTGAGCACTGTGTGTGCACGTGCCTGCAAGTTGGGGAATACGACTAATAATCAGTCATGGGGACTGCAGAAACACAGCACACTGTTCAGATTGATGCAGACATGACACCTCTGTCACACTCATGGTTTGTCCTCTCAAGTGGGGGAAAGACAATGCACAATACCCACTGCTGTCAACCTGGGCCAAGTCATATCTCTCTTGTCCCAGAAACCTCAGTCCCAAATGAGAGGGTTTTTTTCTGTTGCAGGGGACATTGTAAATACCCAGAGATACCAGCTTTTACCAGATTATATTTATATGATAATTTTCCTTTAAAGCCATCTCTATCTAAGTGAGTGAGTGATTAAATGTTGAATGTGACGAGTTTTCAACACTACTAAATTGAAACTTTATTTTTTTACATGGTTTAATATTTTTTTGTTATTAAAATTGAAGTTCCTGTTTCAAAGCTTACAGATAGATGGCTAATTTGTATGTTATTGACACTTTTGGCACTTTTTTGGAGTATTTTCATAAGTTTTGTTTTTTCCTGTAAATGATTCAATAAATACTATACCGTGACATTCATACCGAGGTATTACCGTACCATGAAATTCTGATACCGTTACATCCCTACAATAATACATTTTATTTGTAATGCGCTTTTCTTATACTCAACACAACACACAGGCAAAATACTAACAAGGCAAGCAAAACAGCACAACAACACAAGATGCAATAAAACAATAACAATATGAACCATAAGATGGAAATAAAAAAGTTAAACAAAATGATCATCCTAAGTTAAAAGCAATGCCTAAAAGGTGAGTCTTAACCACTTAAACTCTGCGGACCCGGTACCGGGTCCGTGACATCATCGACTTTCACTTTCAGATTTAAAGGGCTAGCGTTGCACCAGACCCCCGTAAGTGGTGTCATTTGAAAGTGTAGAATCTATATTTTATGCATATATGCATCACTTTAGTTTTTATTCTACCGTACAAAAGTTATTTACACTTAAATACACAGTATTTTGGATACCCGAGCTAGGTATTTTACATTGGTTCATTTTCATATTTCTTTATGACACATGTACAAGTTATAGCTCAAATGAAAGCTCTTGTCGGTGCTCATACAGTTCTAGCATTCTTTTTACTGAATTATATTCATATGCCAAACAGTTGTTGAATGAATCGCAGTGTTTCCATGGTGCAGAAATGTAAACAATACATTCATGATCAATAAGCAGCCACAGATAGCACAGACAGCTGTCATCTCTTACCTTATGCTGTGCGCTTCAGGGCCATTCTCCTCTGTTTTTGAGGTGATGTGCATAAGTAATCCTTTTATATGTCTGATGTGGTCCAAACACAGTGAATTATGTTTGATCAAACAAAAGAATAGTGAAATATGAAAACAATGATCGGTCCCTGTGGCTTGTACAGCACCTCTCATCAGTTGGAATGCAATAACTTTTGCATAGATTATGGTAGAGACATTTTTCTTTTTTCCTATGATTACAGACATGTGCAGGAACCACCAAAATTAATTACAGCACGCTAGACCACACACAACCTAAAAGCTACACTTTCAAATTTGAGTTTATAAAAAAATACAAAAAGTCTCTTTTTTTAGGTGTTTATTATAACACAGACAACATATACAGATATTTTAAACACTTTCAATAGTGTTTTATGAAAACTCAAAGGGTTTTCTTTAAAATGATACCAAATTTTTGCATTTACACCTCTGCATGTGGATTTGGGAAGCTTTTAAATTTGGGTAGGCAAAATCCAGGCGGAAATCCCCAAATAGCAGCAGAGTTTAAGTGGTTCCTAACGCTGATGGGGAGTGTATTCCAAAGCTTGGGCGCACTTTGTGAAAAAGCCCTCCCACCCATGGTCTTGACTTTACACCGTGGCTGATGCAATGTAAGTCCCGATGCAGAACGAAGACTGGGGGCTGGGGTGGCGAGGGTCACCAGGTCGCAGATGTAACTGGGTGCTAACCCATGCACTGCTTTGAAAGTTAAAATCAAGGTCTTAAAATCAATCCGTGGTTAAACAGAAAGCCAGTGTAATTGTTGTAGCACAGGAGTAATATGGTGGCGTGATGATGTGTGTGTTAGAACCCATGCAGCGGAATTTTGTATAGATTGTAGTCTTCTGAGAGTACTTGCAGGTAAACCCCCAAAAAAGGGAATTACAAAAACCAAGATGTGATGTGATGAAGGCATGGATAAGCCTCTCTGCATCAGGTCTTGAGAGACATGAGGCTCTATTTTGACTGTCCATGCGCAGAGCGCAAAACGCAGGGCGCAAACGCTTTCAGGGCGCGTCAGGACGCGTTTTTGCTAATTTAAGGACAGGAAATCTGGCGTGCGCCGTGGCGCATGGTCTAAAAGGGTTGAGTTTATTTTCTTAATGAGTTATAGGTGTGTTTTGAGAATAAACCAATCAGAGTCTCATCTCCCATTCCCTTTAAGAGTCAGCTGCGTCGAGCCAAGAGCGCATTCGCTATTTACAGGACACAAAGTAAGTCTAAGTGGAAAAAACTAGCATTTCACTAGCAAACAGTTCACAGTTTTTTTAACAGAAAACTGTTAAACAGAGCATCTACTGCGTGAGAATGAGAGATAATAGATCTACTTTCACTTTCACTCTTGGATAGGGAAACCTTTACGCACAAACATCAATTAGCCTATAAATAATTAATTTCGTTTGTTAAGCGCAAATATTTGTTTCAAAACTATTTCTAAATTCAGTTCTAATTTCTAACAAACGAATAAATGAACAATAATGACCAAGTGTGGTCAAAATACTGAGTTATTTCCAAATACACCTGCCATGCCCCATATGGTCTAAAACCTGACAGGTGGGCAAATCTAAGCTCGTTTTTATTAAAGCAAATATAAATATGGATATAATAAATAATACTGCTAATAATAATAACATTATACAAAAGCAAACTGTTATGAATGAACTGAAAAAGCCTCCCGAGATGAAGAAGACATAAAAGCAGTGATTTTTTTATATTTCTGTAGGCTAAAAAATAATATGTTTTGTAATATTTTAATCCTTTATATTTATATCCTATATCTATTCTTATTATATCCTATATATATCCTTAATAATTAAATTGTTTCATATGTAAAGATATTTGCCTATTGGTCTCTTGTGTGTATTAAGCAGTGTGTAAGTGAGGTGCAACTCTTCGCCGGAGTTTAGACCGGGTTAGTTTTGGTCTAATGAAAAATCTATTATAGATTCTCAAAATAGCAACGCGCCAGCGGTTCGCCTCAGAACACCTTCCTTTTTACACCAGAACGCCTATGGACGCACATATGAGCGCTAATGCATTTGCTATTTAAACAGTGTAGCGCCACGCCTCAAAACGACTCTTGCGCCAAGCTGAAACTACCAAAAGACTATTGCGCCGCGTCTTGCTCCCCACTGCGCCGGGTGTATGATAGGGCCCATGGTCTTGAAACCAGTAGTATCAGTAGTACCAGTAGTAACCACTAGTATCTTGAAAAATAGCTAGTCAAATATTATGTGCTGTCATCATGACAAAGAAAAGAAATCAGATATTAGAAATTAGTTATTCAACTATTATATTTAGAAATGTGTCAAAAAATCTTTGTTCAGTTAAACAGAAATTGGGGGGAGGGATTTTTCATGAATAATTCAGAAAGAAAGTTGATGTGTATGTGTATCAGTATATTATAATATACAATAGTCTACAGAACAAACCACCATTATGCAATAACTCGCCTAATTACCCTAACCTGCCTAGTTCACCTAATTAACCTAGTTAAGCCTTTAAATGTCACTTTAAGCTGTATAGAAGTGTCTATAAAAATATCTAGTCAAACATTATTTACTGTCATCATGGCAAAGATTAAGTAAATTTAAGTTATTAAAACTATTATGATTAGAAATGTGTTGAAGAAATCTTCTCACCGTTAAACAGAAATTTGGGGAAAAATAAACAAGCGGTCTAGTAATTCAGAGGGGCTAATAATTCTGACTTCAACTGTATATTGAATTTATTTATCAATATAGCTTGTAATCTGTTACCTCAAATTTATCGAGTAGATATGGGGTGTTGTTATTTCTTACAGTGTAGGAATGAATAAATCTATGCTGCCTCAATAAAAGGTATGTGCATTTTTCCCTTTTGTTTCTCTTAATCATTCACCGCATGAACCGGCAGCTCATTTCTCCAATATGAAAGAGAAAATATGCAGCTTTAATGCTCTGAGCGTCAGGATTTCACCAGACCTGCACCAGCTCGCAAATATTCTCTCTCCGTCCCTGGAGGAGCATGTTTGGCATTCATGTTTTCGTCTCTGACTGGAAAATTTATATTCTGCAAGAGTGATGATGATGATGATGATGATGATGATGTTCAGTCTCTCCACCTCAACAGATCTGCGTTCTGATATCTCATTCTGACACTATACTTCAGCTCAAATGCTCATTTTTCTAATACTCTAAAATTGGTGTCTCTGCCAAAATTCCTGCTTGTTTTCAGTGCAGCTTTTTCTGACAGCTTTAAGCATAAACTCACTCTGATTAACAAAAGCATCTTGCTTGATGTCTATTTATTCAGTGTTTTGTGAATCAACCTGGATTGGATTAATTCATGGTTTGTTGACGTGCTGTTGGACAAATATCATTAATAGTGTCGTCATTTAAAATGCAGTAAATGGTTAAACATTTCTGTTTCTTGCATGAAGCTCTTGTTGTAAAGACTGCTGTGTTATTCCTTTTTTTCTTAAGGCAAATCTTAAAATTGTCCTATGGTGTGACTGCCTCAAGCCTACAGTACTTCAATAAATTACAGCTCTTACAAATTAAAAAGAAAATCGCAAACTCATTATTAAATAACTCAGGTCTAATTTTGTAAGTGCCTACTTTTTAGTATATGTCAATAAATTTGTTTTTAAACATAGAAACTTCATACATTTTGTCTGTGAGAACCATGTCTTTCTGTGCAACAGTAATTTTAAAATCCTTTTCCATAAAAAAACTTCATAAAATGTTTTTTTTTAATTAGTTCATAATTATTAATTTATTATTGATTAATATAAATTTTAATAATTTTTTTGAATAAATAAATTAAATAAGATTTTTTTAATTAAACATAGTTTTATTAATTACTTTTTACATATTTGAAAAAAATAAAAAATAAAAAATTGCAGGAATTTATAAAAATGTATCCGTTAAAAATACAGTACACTGCAAATAAATCCTGGGCGCCTTAAATTTTTAAGCTGAATCAAATTAACCTTATCAGTTCATTAAACTTATATTATGTTAAATTGGCCTAAAACAGCTTGTGTAATTAAAAAAAAAAAAAGTTAGAACAAGATTAACTTAGTTTAATACGTTATAATGAGCTAAAAACATGCACTGTCATGACTAGCTGAGCATATCATTTTTTACAATGTAGGAGCGTACATTTTTTTCAAAATTTTCTGGTAAATTACTGTAATATGTAAAATCTCCATAAATATGGTATATCGTAAATTTTATGGTAAATCACTAATGGAAAAGTTTAATTCATTTCATTAATTAATTTTCACATAATTACATTTTTAAGAATCAAAAAAGGAAATTGCTGAAATGTATCGAAATTTATACAGAAAAAATTTGGAAGGAGTGTAAAATCCATTTCGAAATGTTATTGTAAATTATCATGTTTATATGGAATCCTGTACATCCTATGGCAAATCACTATAATTATGATATACCATGAATTTTATGTTAAATCACTGCTAAGTTTAAATCAGCAATTCCATGGAAAACTTTCATTAGTTTTCACCTATTTTGGAACCAAAAAAAGGAAATTATCGCAATGTGTTCATTAAAAAAAAAAAGGTAGGAACGTGAAATAAATGTTTACATTTTTATGGTAAATCACAGTGAATATGGTATACCGCAAATTTTATGCTAAATTACCGCTAATTTTAAATCACTAATTCTTTTTTTGGGGAAAAAAAAGGAAATTGCCAAAATTGATCAGAATTTATCTGTTAAAAATAGGGAAGGACCATAAAATAAATGTTGGCATCTTATAGTAAATCATCGTTAATATGGTATAACGTACATTTTATGGTAAATCACAGTGAATATGGTATACCTCCAAATGTATGGTAAATCACAGCTGATTTTAAATTGGCAATTCCATGGAAAACATCAACTAGTTTTATTAATTAGTTTTCATCTATTTCACTTTTTTGGGACCCAAAAAATAATAATTATAGGAATGTGTGTAATAGAAATGTAAAATAGATGAAAAAAAATTATGGTATAGAATAAATTGTATGGTAAATCACAGCTAATTTTTAATCACCAATTCCAAGAAAACTTTGATTAGTTTTAATTATTAGTTTTCACATTCTAATCTTTTTTGGAACCAATATAAAATTACACTTTTGCTGTCCTTTGGTGTCACATCCATCCTTATTAAAAATCTTCAACAAGTCAGAATAGAAAAATATTAATTATTCGTAATATCATATTAAATAAATATCACTACATTAACAGAAGTGTCCAAAAAGATGTTTTTATTAATATTTGCTTTCTCTCAACATAGGACATATTTAGTTAAGTAAAAGTGAAAGTTAGTGATCCTTGTACAGTATGTTTTCAAATTCACAAGTGATCTTTAATGAACCTAAATAAGGCACATGTCACTCCGCTGCTCATCCGTCTGCACTGGCTGCCAGTTGCTGCTCGCATCAAATTCAAAGCTCTGATGTTTGGTTACAAAGCGACTTCTGGCTTTGCTCCTTCTTATCTGCTCTCACTTCTGCAGGTTTATGTGCCCTCCAGAAACTTGCGTTCAGTGAACGAAGGTCACCTCGTGGTTCCATCCCAAAGAGGGAAGAAATCACTTTCCCGAACTCTCGCATTCAATCTACCCAGTTGGTGGAATGAACTCCCTAACTGCATCAGAACGGCAGAGTCACTCGCTGTCTTCAAGAAACGACTAAAAACTCAACTATTTAGTCTATACTTTCCTTACTAATATGCAATTGCATATCTGGTTCTACCGCTAACTGTACTACAAAAAAATAAATAAATAAATAAATAAATTAATAAATAAATAAAATTAAAAATAAATAAAAAATTACTAATGTTTTGCTTCTTACACTTTACATACCTGAAACTTGGCAACAGCACTTATTCATTGTTGCTCTTATAGTTGTGTAAATAGCTTTCTTGTCCTCATTTGTAAGTTGCTTTGGATAAAAGCGTCTGCTAAATGTAAATGTAAATTACATAAAATATCAATATTTTTCTTTAAAAGTGGTGTTTTACAAAAAAAAAGTCAAGCTATATACAAAGAGAACAAAAAAACTTTTTTTTTCCAAAAAACAAACCATGAGCTCAACATAAAATTCTTTCTTGTTTTCTTTGACCATAATTGCATTGCATTCTGGGATTGTTTCGTCTGCGAATGATGCGACTAGCAGTCTAAAAGGGCGGTAACATAGTTATCCTTAAAAAAAATGTCCATAAAATCAAAAAAGCTATTAATACTTCTTGTTTACACGAAGAAAGACATTCTGAATGGACTAAATACCACACGCTGAGTTGTTTAGTGGCTTGTTTCGTGCATGTGGTGCAATAATTCTGTTTTGGTCTTCAACCATGAATAAATCAGATGCAAAGCAGTGTTGAGGTTGTTTACGCCGCTGAAGCAGCTTGAAACATATCTGTGATTTACATATCTATTCAGGAAGGTATTAACTGTGTTAATGTCTAGCTAACACTCAAGCAAACATGAATGCACACAGAAGGAAAGCTCAGTCAGAGGAATCCGCTGCATTAGCTTGTTCAACGGGTTAAATATG
>NC_133189.1:4285000-4362500 GCF_049306965.1 Danio rerio
CTAAATATCTGGAGCTGTCGGCGATTCAAATCATGCCGTGTGAATTGAGTTTTAACTGAAAATAACTTCGGCGATCGCCTACAGCCAATGAGAGAGCGGCTTTCACTTGCCAGCGGGAGGCTGGGGGAGAAGTTAAAAGCGCTCATTTTCGGTTTATTTGGACCCACGAAATGGAGGAAAACTAGTGGAGGTTTGACAGGACTCAGGAGCAACTGTGTCTGTTTGACGTTTCATACAAAAAGAAATTAGTTTATTAGCAACGTTGAGGAGAAATGGCTAATTCCCTTTAAACCCAAGTGAGCAAACATGTACATGTTCTACCCCATTAAAGGCTTCTTTCTCATTATGTAGTTAATAACAAAAGATATACGACGTGTTTTTGGCTGTGAGACGTAGTTTGGACAAAGTTGTCGGCGATTCTTCCTATAGTAAAGTCATGCAATGTGAAAGCCCCTGTCACCGATCTATCTTGCAGTGTAAACAAAGCAGCGACGAAACGCAAGCCCAGATAGTCACACAGTGTGAAAACATCTGTGACACGACTACTTTGAAAATCACGCAGTCTGAACTCGGCATTAGGGCCCAAGGTGTTTTTTACATGCATTTTTTATTTCTCTTTGCTATTTGGGCTTATTGGAACCTAATTAAAAATAAAAACCTAAGTAAAACAACATTTTTTTTTCTATTTTGGACGGTTAAAAATTGTGTGTTGGGACATTTCATATGCTGTAAAACAGTTGCAGGATGACACTGTATGTCTGTAACAAAAATTCTAAACATTCAAATTATTTTAAATAGCCACTTAAGAGCTAAAATGTGCTGTCCAGATATGTGGCCACTAAGCCCTAGGAGGTCTACAGAACAAACCATCGTTATACAATGACTTGCCTAATTACTCTAATTTGCTTAATTAACCTAACTAAGTCTTTAAATAGCATTTCACTCTTAAAAAGGGGGGAAATAGATACAGGGGAGCTAATATTTTCACTTCAACTGTATTTTTTTAATATAAAATGACAATGAGGAAAATAATAACATGTAAAATGAGAATTTTAAATAGAAACTGCAGTCAAATAGAAGTAAAAATGTAGGCTGAAGCATGTATTTCCAATGAGATTAGCCATTCTCTCATTCAAATCCAGCTCTGCTTGCTGCAGTTTCTGTTAATAACAGGTTTAATCATTCCTGAGTCGACACTAAACAAACCTCCGCTCTCAACGGCCAGAATTTCAGCCTCTCGAGTCGAGCGTTCGCGCTGAAAACCCTCGAGAAACACTCCATGCTTCCTGCGCTCAGCACTATGCTTTCAGATGAGAAGAGCTCACGGACATAAAGTTAGTCGAGGAACTTCAGACAATTCGACAACAACGATAATGAGGCCAGCTAATTTATTCGGCAGCTGACATTCACGGAATGTCAATAAGATATTTAAATATCACCCGACTTACTTGGAGACTTGGCGGCTGCTGTGTGGCCATGGGAACAGGACGTTTCCGACAGCGGCGCGGTAGCTGTAAACGCCCAGCAGGCCGAGAGCCAGAGCGATCTTCGACACCAGAGAGCAGTGACGCTGAACCAGAACCAGGATGAGGAGAAGAGACACCGCCGCCAGCACTGAGAGGAACACCTTATGATCACCACTGAAAACACACACACACAAAACAGACATGAGGATCATTTGCACATACACTTTGAAAGGTGCCAGGAGTCAAATTGTTGGGCTGTGGAGAATGTGAAACATGTATATTCTCTGACTGTCTTTCCCACATCCGAGAGAGTTACGGTGTGGAGAAGCCCCAAAGAAGCATACCACCCAGACTGTTCAGACATAAGGTGGATCAGTAATGGTTTGGGCTGCAAATTCATAGCATTCCCTATACCTGTGCAAGATGGGCGTTGGGTCACTGCCAAAGACTACCAAACCTTTCTGGAGGACTATGTGCACCAAATAGTTTAAACAATATATCCTAAAGGTGGCCCCATGTATCAGGATGATAATGCACCAATACAAACAACAAGACTGGTGACAGAGTGGTTTGATGAACATGAAAGTGAAGTTGAACATCTCCCATGGCCTGCACAGTCACCCGAACGAAATATGATTGAGCCACTTTGGGGTGTTACGGAGGGGCGAGTCATGAAACGTTTTCCTCTACCAGCATCACGTAGTGAGGTGGCCACTTTTCTGCCGGAAGAATGGCTCAAAATCCCTCTGGCCACCAGGTAGGACTTGTGTCTGTCATTCCCAAGATCAAATGATGCTGTATTGGCTACGAAAGGAGACCCCACACCATACTAGTGAATTATTGTGGTCTAAAACCAGGCATTTCAGTTTCATTGTCCAACGTTGAATCAACACAATTCTTAAGTTTTATAGGGGACAACTTTTACGTTCAATCCACTTAACTGATAAAAAACGATTAAGTTAACTTAATTGGTTTATGTTGGCACAACATGGAGGAATTGTGTGGAACCCAGCTTTTTATAGAGTGTACATTCCAAAAAATATATAAATAAATAAATAATAAAAAAAAAAAACTATCATAGAAGAATATAAATATGTTTAATTCACATTAAGACTACACTGAAAAACAACTTTAAAAAATGGTGGCAACTTGTTACGGCTAATATATATATATATATATATATATATATATATATATATATATATATATATATATATATATATATATATATATATATATATTTTTTTTTTTTTTTTTTTTTTTTTTGCAAAGTATAATTTAACTTTGGTTCAATCATTCAATTTAATCAAATTTGAAAATATTTATTGTGGTTAAGAAAAAAAAATGGTACAACCTAATTTTTATTAAGGAAAAATTTTTGCTTTAGACCTAAATATTACTGTAATTTGTTAAAGCTAAATCTACAAATTTCCCTCAAATGATAGTGTTGACTTATTAATAGTGTTTTACTTTATCACCAAAGCTGCATGTCAGTAAAATTATAAAGTGGATGATGCTTCAATCCCGGTTTGTGGACCTTAAATCAGGTTTATTTTGTACATTTACAAAACAGATATCTATATAGAAGTGTATATTAACGTGTATCCTGTCACATTTGCAGTGCAAAAACAGTAGAATGTTAAACATGCACGCTTTGTGTGTGTCCGTAACTTTGTAAAGACTTTGCAAAAAAGCTTGAATTAACTCCACAACAAATCCATCAAATAATCATTGGTAATAATTGGTAACTGTAGTATTTCTCACAAACGTTACGTGAGTTCTGCTTCCTTTATGTCTGTCACTGTGCTGTTTATCTGTGGCAGCCGATACGAAGATTGAGGCACACTCTGACAGGCACGTGGGGACTGTAGGCGGGGAGAACTAGGATTAAAGGCACAGGCAACAAAAACAACTACAGTGTGTTCAGAGAAGAAAATCAAATGTTCCGAAAGGTATCATAAATAATCTGATGGGTGTTTTGAACTGAAACTTTACAGACACATTCTGAAGACACCAAAAACTTATCTTAAATCCTGAAAAAGGGGTAAAATAGGTGCCCTTTACTATTAATCTAAATATTTATGCTGCCCAAGGAAAAACAAAACATCCACTCAATGGTAAAATATTATTGTATTGCATTATTGTATTGCAGAATCCAATTAAATATGTACTTTGGACTTAACCGCTAGTTAATTGCTACAGTAGTTATTTTATTTTCAGAAATGAGGTAAACTATTTGCTTTCAGTATGGCTATAAATGTCAGGTAAAATGGTGATTAAACACATCGGAAATACATAAAAACGGAATATTACACAAACAGTACATGTCATGAAATCTGCTGGTCCAAATTAAAAATACTACTAGAAAAACTAATGTTTTTTTCCACCGTACGTAGTGATGTAACAACATGAAAAAATCATATGATTATAATGACCAAATTCATCATGGTTATCAATAGTATCATAGTGCAACATACACCTAATGTATTCCATAACTTGAGATGGATGTTGATAACTATTAATTTTTTTCCTATTCTACAGCAGTGTCCTGTCCTTAGCTGATTTGTTTTAGTGCGTTAACACATTTTGTTGGTGTTTCTGTCAAGATTTCTGTCATGTTGTGCTCCACACACACACAGAAATCCCACTGGTCCACATATGCTGCGCTCCATTTAACTCAGAATTTCACACTTCCTTTTTGGAAACATGCAACAGGATGGCAAGGTGCAACATGGGAAATTGGAAATCCACAAGAACCACAGGGGAGCACAGAGACAGTTGTAGGACTAATGAGAAACATTTACTTTTAAACAAATAAAGTGCATCAGCGGGTCAGAGCGTCTAGAATAAATAATGAAAAAAAATGTCTTTAGCAAACATCTGCCTGCACAGAAGGACAAAAAGTAATTTAGATTAGAATACTAGACTACAAGACACTAATCGGTCAACAACAATATGTATCATATATATTTTTAACATTGATATATTTATATTCCACAATTAAGTATGTTAAATTTTTATATTTAAATGTGTCTAATGGTAGCTGGCTACAAAAATATTTTGCACTGATTATTTTCTCTACAGTTAAAAATATATCAAATCCAATCAATCAATCAATCAATCAATCAATCAATCAATCAATCAATCAATCAATCAATCAATCAATCAGCCAGTTAACCAACCAGATAACCAATCAATCAACCAACCAACCAACCAACTAGTCAACCAACCAACTAACCAGTGGAGAAAACAGTCAACCAACCAACAAGTCAACCAACCAATAAGTCAAACAACCAACCAATCAACCAAAGAACCAGTCAACCAACCAACCAACCAACCAGTCAATAAACCAGTCAACAAACCAGTCAACAATCCAGTCAACTAACAAAATAACTAGTTAACCAACCAACCAACCAGTAATCCAACCAGTCAACCAACCAACAAGTCAACCAACCAACCAACCAACCAGTCAACAAACCAGTCAACAATCCAGTCAACCAACCAACCAGTCAACCAACCAGTTGACCAACCAACCAACCACCCGGTCAACCAACCAGTCAACCGACCAAATAACCAGTCAACTAACCAAACAACCCGTCAGCCAACTAACCAACCAGTCAACCAACCAACCAGTTGACCAACCAACCAACAAGTCAACCAACCAGTCAACCAATCAGTCAAGCGACCAACCAACTAGTCAACCGACCTACAAACGAGTCCACCAACCAACCAGTCATCAAACCAGTCAACAAATCAACCAACCAGTAAAACACCATTCAACCGATCAAACAACCAGTCAACCAACTAAACAAGTCAACTAACCAGTCAACCATCCAAAAAACAGAAAACAAGTCAAACAACCAGTCAACCAACCAAACAACCAGTCATCCAACCAACCAGTCAATCAACAAACAACAAACCAAACAGCCAACCAACCAGTCAATCAACCAAAAACAAACCAACCAGCCAAAAACCAGTCAACCAACTAACTAACCAAACAACCAATCAACCAACCAGTCAACCAACCAGTGAAACCAACCAACCAACCAGTCAACCAACCAAACATCCAGTCAACCAACCAAACAACCAGTCAACCAACCTGTCAAACACCAGTCAACCGACCAAACAACCAGTTAACCGACTAAACAATCAGTCAACCAACCATTAAACCAACCAAACAACCAGTCAACCAACTAAACAATCAGTCAATTAACCATTCAACCGACCAAACAACCAGTCAACCAACCAACCAAACAACCAGTCATCCATCCAACCAACCAACCAACCAACCAACCAACCAACCAATCAGCCATTCAACCAACCAAACAACCAATCAACCATTCAACCAACCAAGCAACCAGTCATCCAAACAACCAACCAACAAACAAACCAACCAACCAGTAAACCAACCAAACAACCAGTCAAATCAATCAACCAACCAATCAACCAATCAATCAACCAATCAATCAATCAATCAGTCAGTCAGTCAGTCAGTCAGTCAGTCAGTCAGTCAGTCAGTCAGTCAGTCAGTCAGTCAGTCAGTCAGTCAGTCAGTCAATCAGTCAATCAGTCAATCAAACCAGTGACCTTCTTGCTGTGAGGCTATCATGTCACCCCTATATCAGCATTATTTTAACATTATTTTGTTCAAATTCAACATAGCAAAAGATGGAAAGTGTGTTTGTTGTATGTGTGTTTGTGTGTGTGTAGGTGTTATCAGAATTCAACTGGAGTGCTTCTCTCATCTAAGGTAATCAAATGTGGGCCACATGGGCCAAGCTGAAAGTGTGTGTGTGTCAGCAGTCCCGTGTGGTGTAGTGTATGTGCACTGCAGCAGTTAACCATAAGTGTGTAGAGTGTGTGTATGTGTGTGTGAATGTGTAGTGAAGAAAAGGTGAGCGGTAAAGGTGTGTATGTATGTGTGGACTGGGGGAGTGTGGGGGTTATGTGTTGTTTGTGTGCAGAGACAACATAAAGCCATGGAAGCTCATTAGGGAGGGAGGGAGAGAGAGAGAGAGAGAGAGAGAGAGAGAGAGAGAGAGAGAGAGAGACTGTTTCAACATCTAGTGATCTGTCATGCTGTCTACAGCCTACACAGACAGCTGTCTTCTAAGGAAGCATCCTGAAAATCACCTCTTAAGTCACTCTTCTGGTGCTCTAAAACATGGACAGCAAATTAGATTCAACTCCACTGCTGAACTCTGGAATACACATCAGCATTTTAATTAAACTACTCAACTATTTTACACATAATATTCTGCATAAATTGAAACATGAATATTCTTATTAGTTCAATTTCCACAGAAAAAACAACAAAATGTGGTGTTTTAGCATCATTTTTTATACCTTTTTAATATATTATCGGTTTTCATTTTTTTATTTTGTTATGTTGATTACATCATTCGTTTTTCTCAGTTTCATTTAGCTTGAACTATTTTAATATTGAAATTTAAAATGTATTTTATGCATTTAAGTTGTTATTACCATTTATTATTTTAAATTGCCTTTGTTTTTACTGTTTCATTTGACTTTTAAAGCTGTAGTCTTGAACTGTTTCAACTATTATTATTTATTTTATTATTTGTATTATTTTTTCATCATTGAATTTTCAACCAGGCAGTCAGTCAGTCAACCAACAAACCCACCAACCAGTCAACTAACCAACCAACTAACCAATGAACAAACTAATCAACCAATCAACCACTCAACCAACCAGTCAACCAACCAACCAGTCAACCAACCAACTAGGCAGTCAACCAATCAACCAAATAACTAGTCAACCAACCAACCAAATAACTAGTCAACCAACCAACCAAATAACTAGTCAACCAACCAACCAAATAACTAGTCAACCAACCAACTAGTCAACTAACCAGTCAACCAACCAGTCAACCAACAAACCAACCAACAATACCAACTAGACAAACAGCCATTCAAACAATCAGTCAACTAATCAACCATACCAACTAGACAACCAACCAGTCAGTCAGTTAGTCAGTCATTCAGTCAGTCAATTAATCAGTCAACCAGCCAACCATACCAACTAGACAACCCACCAACCAACCAACCAACCAAATAGTCAACCAATCAGTCAGTCAACCAACCAACCAACCAACCAACCAACCAACCAACCAACCAACCAGTCAACTAACCAACCAACTAACCAATGAACAAACTGGTCAACCAACCAACCACTCAACCAACCAACTAGGCAGTCAACCAAATAACTAGTCAGCCAACCAACCAACTAGTCAACTAACCAGTCAACCAACCAGTCAATCAACCAACCAACCAACCAACCAACCAACAATACCAACTAGACAAACAGCCAGTCAACCAATCAGTCAACTAACCAACCATACCAACTAGACAACCAACCAGTCAGTCAGTCAGTCAGCCAGTCAATTAATCAGTCAACCACCCAACCATACCAACTAGACAACTAACCAATCAAATAGTCAACCAATCAGTCAGCCAACCAACCAACTAGTCAAACAACCAATCAGTCAACCAACCAACAAACCAAACATCAAACCAACCAACTAATCGGTCAACCAATCAGTCAGCCAGCCAGCCAACCAGCCAACCAGCCAACCAACCAACCAATCAACCTACTAGTCAACCAACCAACCAACCAGTCAGTCAACCAACCAATCAACTAACCAACTAAGCGGTCAACCAATCAGTCAGTCAGCCAACCAACCAACCAGTCAACCAATTAACCAACTAGTCAAACAACCAACCAACCAATCAACCAACTAGTCAACCAACCAACCAACCAACCAACCAACCAACCAACTAGTCAACCAACCAGTCAGTCAATTAATCAAACAACCAACCAACTAACCATGGTATGTTACATTTGTTTTTGTCTTTCTTTTTACAGATTTTAAGCTAGTTAAGCTAGTTAAATTTTAAGCTAGTGTCATTTTTGCTCATACCTTTTTTTTAAAGTTTTTATTAACGCAATTAGCGTCAACATTTGAATGTTGTCAGTAGTTAACATGAACAATAACATGGCATTTTTTTCTAATATAATATCATAACAACACTTTATAATTCACCACTGCTATTGAATGGAAAGCCTAATGTTAAATGAATGTATGTTTTAGCTAAGCTGTGGCTATGCAGTTGAACAGTGATCAGTGCAGAAATTGTATTAAGGACAAAATTAAACCACAAATCCTATGTTCGTGTTGCCCTCACAAACACAGTGCGCCAAGTAATATATGCGTTGCAAACAAATGCCTACCTTAATGAATCATTCAAAAAAAGCCTCAGAAAAAGTTGAACAGTACTTTTTTTAATGTCCAACTCAAAACAAAAACACTGAATGAAACTGAACTAATGCATTCGGGTATGTGTTGTGTGCACTAATGAGCTCACTGATTACAATTAGCGACTGAATGTCCACATAACAATGCATTGTTAAAATAAATAAATAAATAAATGGGATCTGAATAAAGTAAACATGCTGTTATTTAACACTAGCACTATTTTTATTTATTATATTAAATACATCATGACAGTTCTTTTATTGTTTATTTTGTATTAGGTACAATTATAATGTTATCAAAAGGCAGTGATGTTGAAATGGGTGTGGCTCTTGTTCAGCAAAGGCGGGGTTTAGCAACTGTAATATGCAATAAACTGGCAATTGCATAATCTTCAATCAAAGTCTGACTTACTGATTTACTTACTGACTTACTGACCTACTGACTTACTGACTTGCTGACTTACTGACTTACTGACTTGCTGACTTACTAATTTACTTACCTACTGATTTACTGACTTGCTGACTTACTTACTGACTGACTTACTTACTTACTTACTGACTTACTTACTGACTTTCTGATTTACTGACTTACTGACTGACTTACTGATTTATTGACTTACTGACTTGCTGACTTACTGACTTACTTACTGACTTTCTAATTTACTGACTTACTGACTGACTTGCTGACTTACTTACTGACTTACTAACTTACTGATTTACTTACTGACTTGCTGACTTACTGACTGACTTACTGACTTACTTACTGATTTACTGACTTGCTGAATTACTGACTTTCTAATTTACTGACTTACTGACTTACTTACTGACTGACTTGCTGACTTACTGACTGACTTGCTGACTTGCTGACTTACTGACTTACTTACTGACTTGCTGACTTACTGACTTACTGACTTTCTAATTTACTAACTTACTGACTGACTTGCTGACTTACTTACTGACTTACTAACTTACTGATTTACTTACTGACTTACTGACTGACTTACTGACTTACTTACTGATTTACTGACTTGCTGAATTACTGACTTTCTAATTTACTGACTTACTGACTTACTTACTGACTGACTTGCTGACTTACTGACTGACTTGCTGACTTACTGACTGACTTGCTGACTTACTTACTGACTTACTAATTTACTGACTTACTGACTGACTTGCTGACTTACTTACTGACTTACTAACTTACTGATTTACTTACTGACTTGCTGACTTACTGACTGACTTACTGACTTACTTACTGATTTACTGACTTGCTGAATTACTGACTTTCTAATTTACTGACTTACTGACTTACTTACTGACTGACTTGCTGACTTACTTACTGACTGACTTGCTGACTTACTGACTGACTTGCTGACTAACTTACTGACTTACTAATTTACTGACTTACTGACTGACTTTCTGATTTACTGACTTACTGATTTACTGACTTACTTACTGACTTACTTTCTTACTGACTTACTGACTTACTTACTGACTCACTGACTTACTTACTCCAAGGGCTGTTTATATCAAAGTGGATATTTAGCCGCACCATGTTGGTGTCTGTAACATCTTATTTTTACAAGGTGGGTTGTTAGCCCAACGCTCAACCCCCTAACCAGGAGGACCAGGACATACACATTCATTCATACATTTTCTTTTCAGCTTAATCCCTTTATTAATCTAGGATCACAACAGCAGAATGAACTGCCAACTTATCCAGCATATGTGTTACAGAGCGGATGCCCTTCCACTGTTTCACATACACTATGGTTAATTTTAACATACTCAATTCATATACATGTGAACATGGAGAGAACATGCAAACTCCACACAGAAATGCCAACTGACCAAGCCCAGGCTCGAACCAGCGACCTTTTTGCTGTGAGGCAAAAGTGCTACCCACTGCGCTACCACGTCGCCCCAGGACATACACACATATGCCAATCTAGCTTACCCAATTCATATAGCACGTCTTTGGACAATGGATAAAACGGGAACACCCGGATGAAACCCATCCGAACATGAGGAGAACATGCAAACTCCACACAGAAATGGCAACTGACCCAGCCAGGGCTCGAGCCAGCAACCTGCTTGCTGTGAGGTGATATCGCTACCCACTGCGCCACCGTGCCACCCCCAGACATTGAATACGTGTAAAAAAAATTATGTAAGCAGGTCATCCATAACACTTGGATACTGTTACAAAATCGGAATTGACCGTCAAGATCTGCAGTGTGAACAGCCTCAGAGACTGAAAATCACTTATGCTAATGTGTTATAAGTTTATGTAGATCGATTGCTGTAATTAAACTGGAATTCCTTGCATTTCCGAATCAGCTCTTTCTTTTAGGAGACAATAACTCCATTAATCTGAACTCTTTGGCATTTCAAACTCTGCAGCCTTCTTACATTGACAAACAGCTGACTGAGAGGCAGTATTTGAAAATTACAGGGGCGATTTAAGCATATACTTACAGCCAATTATTTGGTTGAAGGGAGGAAGTGGGCAGAGAGAGCGAGAGAGAGAGAGAGAGCGCGAGGGATGGAAGGAAAGAATCAGGTAGCGAGGGCACTGACATAGCACCAAAGAAAAGGAAGTAGACGGAGAAAAAAAGACTGATAACGCAGACGGAGAGAGAAATTTTCATCCTGATACCAGTGACCCTGAGCGTCTCTCTGCTCCCCATCTATCTGCTCCGAGACAGCTTCAAGAATACTAATGCATTTCACACACACACACACACACACACATGCCTGGTCTGCATGTGTGTGTGCTATAAGCGTGCATTTCAGGGTCGGGTTTGAAAATAAGTGCAAGGGCATGTATGATCGTCTCAGATTGCTTGGGAAAGTGTGTCTGAGTGAAAAACACCTCAATGTGAAGCTCAGATCTGAAACCTAGAGAGCTGCAGGCATCAGAGCTGCGTTCTTCATGCAAATGGCTGTTCGAAAAGGTCACCAGCGTATAAGATATAAGATATGTAAGGCACCACTGAGGGGGGGAAAAAAAGACGGAAAAACGAAGACAAAGAAAAATACATTAATTATAAATGTGAGGTTTAATACCAAAAATAGACCTTTTTTTCATTGCTTGAGACAGAAGTATATAAAATATACATCATATATGTCCTATATTTTGTGAAAACAGAAAATATTGCTTAGGGGGGCTAATAGTATTGACCCTAAAATGGTGTTTTAAAAAAAAAAAACTGCTTTTATTCTAGCTGAAATAAAAGAAATTAGACTTTCTCCAGAAGAAAAAATATTATGCCCTTCCAGCCGCAACCCATCTCTGGGAAACATCCACACACACACTCATACACTACGGACAATTTAGCCTACCCAATTCACCTGTACCGCATGTCTTTGGACTGTGGGGGAAACCGAAACACCCGGAGGAAACCCACACGAAGGCAGGGAGAACATGCAAACTCAACACAGAAACGCCAACTGAGCTGAGGTTCGAACCAGCGACCCAGCGGCCTTCTTGCTGTGAGGCGACAGTACTACCTACTGCGCCACTGCCTCGCCTAAATTCAGCCCAAATCAATCATTTGCAGCCACTTGCCTAAAAAAACTGAATAAATCCAGTGAATCCGTTTTTTCAGGGTAACTTGATAAGGCATAAGTCATTGTAAACACTGTACAGAGGGGCAGCTTGCTAGGTTAGGAACAGATTAGACCCTAGCTGTCCCAGAATGCACTTTTCAGTCACTGAAAGCACCTGAACACATTCACACAAACGAGGACAGGATGATCTCTCTCTCTCTCTCTCTCTCTCTCTCTCCGCGTTTCTACAGGAGACATGATGAGGCTCTCGCTCCTGCAGAATCCATTTACTCTTCTCATTCCTCTCCTCTGACAGCATAAAAAAAGAAGACACACACTGTCAAACCTGATGAGTTTAGAGTACTCAAAACATTCGAGCAAACTATTTTCTAAAGTTAGCTGAAGTTAATTTAATTTTGTTCTTCATAAGCATGTTTGAGATGAGTGGAGCGGCTCACAAACACGTCTCTCTGCTACTCACAATAGCTGTTACCATCCACCAATTTGTATGCGCATTTTGAATATGATGCACATAAATTTTGAAAATGCACATTAAAAAACGTATACTGAGTACACTGTAAAAAAAAAAAAATAATAGCTAGCATATGTGGATGCCCTTTCAGTTGCAACCCAGTGCTGGGAAACAAGCATACACTCTTGCATTTACTCTCATAAACTATGGCCAATTTAGTTAATCCAATTCACCTATTAACTGGGGCACCCGGAGGAAACCCACACCAACACAGAGAGAACATGCAAACTCCACAGAGAAATGTCAACCGGCCCAGCTGGGACTCGAACCAGCAACCTTCTTGCTGTGAGGCGACAGTGCTAACCACTGAGCCACCATGCCGCCCTTGTTCAAACTACTTATTTATAATGAGCCGAGATTTGTTTTGGGGTACCGATTGGGTTCGATCCTCGGCTCAGTTGGCGTTTCTGTGTGGAGTTTGCATGTTCTCCCTGTGTTCGAGTGGGTTTCCTCCGGGTACTCCGGTTTCCCCCACAGTCCAAAGAGATGCGGTACAGGTGAATTGGGTAGGCTAAATTGTCCGTAGTGTATGAGTGTGTGTGTGGATGTTTCCCAGAGATGGGTTGCGGCTGGAAGGGCATCCGCTGCGTAAAAACTTGCTGGATAAGTTGGCGGTTCATTCCGCTGTGGCGACCCCGGATTAATAAAGGGAATAAGCCGACAAGAAAATGAATGAATGAATGAGATTTGTTTTGGGATAACTTAATTGTTTTATGTTCAATCAACTTAAATTTGTAAATACAATGAAGCTAACTCGATCCATTTGTTTTGGGACAACATGAAGGAGTTGTGTGGAACCCATTTTTTACGAGCGGAAACATATACGCAGCAGGACTTCTGAACAAAAACTACACAATGTACATCCAATTAAACTCCTCAAACAACAGCGCTGACACATAGCAGAAAGCACTGTTCTGTCAGAGTAAAGCCGGATAATACCAGAGAGGGTCAGCGCGGGACAATAACAGAGCTGTCAATCGGAGAAAATGAGCGAGCCAAAGAGAGGATAATTACTTTATTTGTGCAACCGCTCTGAAGTCGAAAGTTCGGCTCAAGTGTCAAGCGGGTCTTATGAATTATGAAGTTTGGACTATTAAAACCTTTCAGAAGAAGCAAGCGAGCGCGTCTTCGTGCAGTCGCACTTTAAATATTCATCTTTGTCATCAAATGATAAGAGTTCTTGGATTGTATTTATGGCTTTCAATTTTCCAAGAGCGCATTCATGCATGCTTTTTGGGGGTGAATAATAAAAACACCACCCTCTGCACAATTAATAAGGAGGTTGTGTTGCATATCTATTGAATTTAAATGTGAAGAAAAGCAAGTTTGAAGATAAAGCCATGGTTTAATACATTAATGTAAAAATAAAGTATTAATTTAACATCGAATCAGAGTTGAAGTCAGAATTGTTAGTTCTTCGGTTAAAGTTGAATTATTTTATATTTGTCCCCAATTTCTGTTTAACAGACACACATTTATAAACATGACTATAAACATAACCGATTTCTTTAATCTCTGACATGATGAAAGCACATAATGTTTGACTAGATATTTTATACTTTACTAGCTTAAAGTGAAGTTTTGTCAGGGTTTGGGTAGGGAGGAGATGAGGACTCAATCGAAGTAACTCAAAATGGGTTCATTAATGATAAAAATAAAACAAAAATGCGACAAAAACAACCCAGAGAGGGAAAACATGAACTAACAAATAAATAAACAAACAGACAAACTAGAGTGGGTAGGGCTGGTAAGGATCAGGGATGGACAAAAACAGGAAACGACTCAACATATGACGAACTGGCACAGGATAGCATAAGGAGACTATTAATGAGACACAATTAATTAACAGACAGGTGAACAGAATAAACTAATAATGGGTTAACAAGGGAGCTGAGAGTAGAAGTAGACAGAAGAATGACAGGAAAAAGAAGTGCTCGACCTGGGAAAATATGAGACTAGCACAACAAATCAGACAAGACAGGATTAGAGTCAAAACAAAACAACAATTAACAAGACTGAAGTAGCAGAATCCTGACAAATTTAAAGGCATAACTAGGTTAATTAGGCTAGTCATTGTATAACTGGAGACAATAGAAACATATATAAGGGGGCTAATAATATTGAGCTTAAAATGGTTTAAAAAATGCATTCTAGCCGAAATAAAACAAATAAGATTTTTTCCAGAAGAAAAAATGTTACAGGAAATACTGTTAAAAAAGAATAGCATCTCTGAACACACAACACGTCAAACCTCGAGGCAGATGGGCTACAGCAGCAGAAGACCACACCGGGTGCCACTACTGTCAGCTAAGAACAGGAAACTGAGGCTACAATTCACACAGGCTCACCAAAACTTGACAATAGAAATGGCAGAAATGTTGCCTGCTCTGATGAGTCTCCAGTTCTGCTGCGACATTTGGATGGTAGGGTCAGAAATTGGCGTCAACAACATGAAAGTATCCTGCCTTGTATCAATGGTTTAGGCTGGTGGTGGTGGTGTAATAGTGTGGGGGATATTTTCTTGGCACACTTTGGGCCCATTAGTACCAATTGAGCATCATGTCAACGCCACAGCCTACCTGAGTATTGTTGCTGACCATGTCCATCCCTTTATGACCACAGTGTACTCATCTTCTGACGGCAACTTTCAGCAGCCTAACGCACCATGTCATAAAGCGAGAATCATCTCAGACTGGTTTCTTGAACATGACAATGAGCTCACTGTACTCAAACAGATCCACAGTCACCATGAAGAATTAAGGCAGTTTTGAAGGCAAAAGGGGGTCCAAGCCGGTACTAGTATGGTGTACATAATAAAGTGGCCAGTAAGTATATGTAAAAATCAGTAACGATATCATATATTATTACAATTTTAAATATGCTTTCAACTTGAATATATATATTTAAATTCAATTTATTCCTGCCTGTCTGTTGAATTCCCACCTTCATTACTCCAGTCTTCAGTGTATACATGAACCCTCAGGAACAATTCATGCAGATTTGATGCTCGAGAAACGTTTATTATAATCGATGTTAAAAATAAAAAGGGTTGCACTGCTTAATATTTGATGAGCAGGAAGTTCAAAAGAAAAGCCTTTCTAAAGTGTTTACTGACCCCAAACTTTTGCACAGCAGCGTAGCGTGGATGCTATAAAAGCCTCGGTAAAAACAAGAGCAACAATCATTTTCAACCTTGAAGTAAAGTGTTCTTCACAGCTGTGCTCTATTTGCATTAGTAACAGATCTAAGCGGAAGGGGAAAAGGAAAAAAAGAGCGAGCGTTTCTCACAGAGATAATGCAGATTCTTCCCGAAGGGCCTGTTTCAGCCGGGTAATGAAATATTAATTAGTGCAAACTAAAACAATAATACCAACCGCCAAATCTCAAATGCAGAAGCACACATCTAAAAAATAATAATTATTAAAGTGTAATAAAAAAAGATCAAAGCATCAAAACAAGAATTAAAACTCTTCCTTCAATATTACACTTTTCAAATTGATAACTTTTTTAAAGCCTAGTTAAACTTAAACTTTGAGTAAATAAACAATTATATAATAATTTAATATTATGATTATTATAATTAATTATTATTATCATAATTTTTATTATAATAATAATAATAATAATTATTATTATTATTATTATTATTATTTTTTTTTTTTTTTATTTTTTTTTTATTAAATATATTATTATTATTCCTCGCAAGGACAGCAGTCTAAGTAGAGAACCCCAGACTTCCCTTTCCCCAGACACTTCCTCCAGCTTCTCCGGGGGGATCCCGAAGCGTTCCCAAGCCAGCTGAAAGACATAGTCCCTTCATCGTGTCCTGGGTCACTCCCAAGGCCATGGGACATGCCTAGAACACCTCCCTAGGTAGGTATCCAGGAAGCATCCGAAACAGATGCCCGAGCCACCTTAGCTGACTTCTTTCGATGTTTAGGAGTAGCATCTCTACTTCGAGTTCATCCCGGGTGACAGACCCCTATCTGAATATATATATAGAGTTTTTTCAATATTTGGACTAAAAACAAGGATGAAATTTAGGAAAGCATTTTTTTGCAGTGTAGAATTACACTCAAAAAAAAAAAAAAACTGGTTTTCTTAAATGTTTAAGCTAAATCTAATTAACCTTATGAATTTAAACAACTTAAATGATGTTAAACTGACTTAAAACAGTTTGCATAACTTATAAAATTTAAGTTAGAACATGATTAACTTAGTTTAATAGTGCTATTTTGGGATTTCCGCCTGGATTTTGCCTACCCAAATTTAAAAGCTTCCCAAATCCACTTGCAGTGGTGTAAATGCCAAAATTTGGTATATTTTTAAAGAAAACCCTTTGAATTTTTATAAAACACTATTGAAAGTGTTTAAAATAACTGTATATGTCGTCTGTGTTATAATAAACACCTAAAAAAAAGAGGCGCTTTTTGTATTTTTTTTTATAAACTCAAATTTGAAAGTGTAGCTTTTAGGTTCTGTGCTGTCTAGCGTGCTGTAATTAATTTTGTTGGTTCCTGCACATGTCTGTAATCATAGGAAAAAAGAAAAATGTCTCTACCATAATCTTTGCAAAAGTTATTGCATTCCAACTGATGAGAGGTGCTGTACAAGCCACAGAGACCGATCATTGTTTTCATATTTCACTATTCTTTTGTTTGATCAAACATAATTCACTGTGTTTGGACCACATCAGACATATAAAAGGATTACTTATGCACATCACCTCAAAAACAGAGGAGAAATAGCCCTGAAGCACACAGCATAAGGTAAGAGATGACAGCTGTCTGTGCTATCTGGGGCTGCTTATTGATCATGAATGTATTGTTTACATTTCTGCGCCATGGAAACACCACAATTCATTCAACAACTGTTTGATATGTGAATATAATTCAGTAAAAAGAATGCTAGAACTGTATGAGCACCGGCAAGAGCTTTCATTTGAGCTTTACTTGTACATGTGTCATATATGAACCATATGAAAAATATGTTCTATATTCAGCTCAGGTATCCAAAATACTGTGCATTTAAGTGTAAATAACTTTTGTACAGTAGAATAAAAAACCAAAGTGATGCATATGTGCATAAAAAATAGATTAATAATAATGAAACAACTTAAGGGGGTCTGGTGCAATGCTAGCCCTATAAATCTTAAAGCAAAAGTCGATGACAGAGTTTATACCAGTGTATACTGGTTTAACTGGTTATTAAGTTAGAAAGACCTAAAAATGTATGCTGTCAGGACTAATTGATTATATCATTTTTTACAGTGTAGAATAGATCTATAATGTGTGTGATGACCTATCCAATGGAACAAATTTTAAACAAAACACTCACATAGTGATTTTTTTGTACCAACATTTTTGCAAAAATAAAAACAAAAACACAATTCAAGAAAATTAATAATACACACACACACACCCACAGACACACACACACACACACACACACACACATTAAGTAATAAAATCAGATTAGCCAAGGCCAAAAAAATAAAAATCTGTCCAAGCATTTAACTGAGGAATGAAAGTGAAACATTTTTTTTCCCCCAGTGACACAAGGCTTTTTATTCTGAATGAACTGTTGCTTTAAGCACGATTGGATTAAGCGAAACGGTTCCCGCATCACTTCACTCACATCTCATGCTTTAAACATAATCATAATGAAAGCTGTCTAAGCAGAGATTCATTACAGCACGTATAATTACGAGCTCCATATATGTAATGAGAAGTCCAGCGATGGACACTTTAAACCACAAGTATAAAAAAAAAAGCTCACTCTCCTTCCAGTAACCTCCGCGAACGGCTGTCAAAAACTGGCACATGTCCATTTCACCTATACAGTATGAATGATAAGTGATTTATGGCGACCACAATCATTATTCGGAGCTGGCTGGTGGTTGAGAAAGAGAGAGAAATAATATACAAATACCAATGCTACATGGTTAACGAATATTGTAAATTACACAGTATTTAACTATGATATTAACTATATTTACTGTAGGACAGTTTTGCGGTGTGTTACTGTATTTTAAAGTTGCATTGTAATAATGACTGTATATTTAACAGTAAAGATATACAATACTGTAAATACATATACAGCAAGATAAATGGGGCTGTATATGTTAATACAGTATTTTTTCTGTAATTAATTTAAAGTAAGTTACTGGTGAACTGCTTATCTGTTACTGCAGATTCTACCAAAGATTGTTAACAGCATATTCAACGGCAATTCAAAACTTTTTGATTTAGTGGTTAAATTGTATGAAATTACAACCTTCTTGCTGTGAGGTGACTGCACTACCCATTGTGTCACCTGCGCCAATACTTAAAAAAAATAAAATAAATAAGTGAATGCAATGAATAATTTTTTTCAGTGTTCGATTTAGCCACTAAACTGACAAAACGTAAATAAACCACAGAAATATTTCAATATTTTATATATATTATATAACACCTTAACATTTTCCCCTTGATATGAATTGTTAAATAATTTGTTCTTTAATTTAAATGACTCTAATACTTTAATTTAAACGACTTTATTAAAAGCTTGACTATATACACTCAAAAAAAAAAAAAACATTTTTTTTTTTCAAAGTTCTTACTTAAAATGAACTGAAACAACCCAATACCTGAGTTTTTCTGAGACAACTTAACTATTTTATGCTCAATCCACTTACAGTTGTAAAAACTATTAGGTTAACTTAATTCCTTCATGTTGTCCCTGTCACTAATTAATTGTTTGGAGCCCAGTATTTTTTACAGTATGAGAAAAGTAAACTGGGGGCTTAAATATGTATACAGAATCCGCAACATAATAAATGGTTAATCAACTACAATCATTTGCCTTATTTAAATAAAATACACTTATGTTTTTGTAATTATTATAAGTAATTTATAATAAATAAGCATAAGTAAACTATTACAGATATTATCTGCTTTTATATGTATTATTATTATTTTTCTTTCTGTCATTTATTTTTCATTTACTGTATATAATATTAATTTGATGATGTTAATATATTACATATTTAATAGAGTCCGAGAAAGAGAGAGAGAAATACTATTACAAACCAATGTACAGTTGTGTATTGTATTTTTAATTTCTTATATTTTAGCAATGAGCATTTTTATCAGGCTCCTGTGTGTATGTATGTTCAGTAATATCCCATTTATGGCAAACAGTAAGTCCTTTTTTCTAGTCTTTAAAGTGAAACGTTCTCAACAAAAACAGAGGAGGCTAAGAAAATCTCAGAAGATTTATATATATATTTATATATATATATATATATATATATATATATATATATATATATATATATATATATATATATATATATATATATATATATATATATATACAGAGAGAGAGAGAGAGATTATTTATTCCATGGTTAAGACTTTTAAAACGTCACCATTATTACATATTTTCTCAAAAATCAACATTACAATTTAAAGGGATAAAACTCACTTAAAGTGAACATTTTCATCAGATCCTTTTTCAACAAAGGACTGTAAACTGTGTGATAATTTATAATAGAAATACTCAATTCTGATTCTAGCTTTTAACAATACAAAAACAAAATTAAATAAATAATACATAGACCTCTTTTGATCTGTTATTCTGAATGTTTTATTTTCTTAAATTCCCTGAGAATTATGTAGGTGCTCCAAAACTAAAATTCAGCATGACGTGTTTTTGTTTTATTTTGTGACGAGTATTTTGGTCCAAAAATGAATAAAGCAAAAGGAAAACATTCTCCTGATTTCAAAACCCATTGTTCTAATAGTACAAAAGAGAGAGAGAAAACATTGTATGTTTTGTATGCGTGTGTGTGTACCGCAAACATTAGAGTGTGACTCATCATTGCAGAAAAGCTTGAATAAACTCCACCACAAATACATCAAATAAACTTACTTGGTATATTTGACTAATAAACTCAGTCACTGCTTCATCCATGTCTGTCTATGTCACTGACTGCTGTTTATCTAATATTACGCAGTAAAAGCAGACACACACATTAGAATGATGGGCAGGGCGAACCAGCTCATTTGCATTTAAAGACACAGGCTACCAAAACAGCTACACTTTACTCTGAACTCAAAACGGGCATGTTTTGAATTGTATAGTAAATTATCTGATAGGTATTTTGAGCTGAAACTTTACAGAAAACGTATTCTGGAGACACCAAAGACTTCTCTTACATCTTGTAAATAGGATAAAATAGGACCTCTTTGAAATCCATATGGAATGTATACCTATACTACAAAACCAAAATTCAGCATGACGTGTTTTTGTTTTATTTTGTGACGAGTATTTTGGTCCAAAAATAAAGAAAAAGAAAAACATTGTCCTCATAACAAAACCCATTGTTCTAATAGCCGAAAATTGAGAAGAAAACATTGTTGTATGTTTTGTACGTGTGTGTGTGTGTGTGTGTGTGTGTGTGTGTGTGTGTGTGTGTGTGTGTGTGTGTGTGTGTGTGTGTGTGTGTGTGTGTGTGTACTGCAAACATTTATGTGTGACTCATCATTGCAGAAAAGCTTGAATAAGCTCCACCACAAATACATCAAATAAACTTACTTGGTATATTTGACTAATAAACTCAGTATCTGCTTCATCCGTGTTTGTGTCTGTCACTGACTGCTGTTTATCTAATATTATGCAGTAAAAGAAGACAAACACATAAGAATGATGGGCGGGACAAACCAGCTCATTTGCATTTAAAGACACAGGCTACAAAAACAGCTACACTTTAATCTGAACTCAAAATGGGCTTATTTAATAAATAATCTGATGGGTATTTTGAGCTGAAACAGATACACCAAAGACGTCTCTTAGATCTTGTAAATAGGGTCAAATTGGAGCTCTTTGAAATCCATATGGAATGTTTACCTATACGCTGAAAACAAAATTCGACAAGACATGTTTTTGTTTTTTGGAGTATTTTGGACCAAGAATAAATAAAGAAAAAAGAAAAACACTCTTCATTTCAAGCCCCATTGTTCTAACAGATCAAAAAGTGCACAAATAAAGAGAGAAAACCTCTTTATGTGCGGAACTGAAGGCTTTTTAGACGTTTACGACAGGTGATGCATTTAAGAGATGCAAGCTATCGATCCGCAACATCATCTGAGAAGACACACAAAGGGAAAAAGCCCTGCGAGGGCAGATTAAATGTAAAGTTTTTTGTGACCCATTTCTATAAACACTCCAGATGCAGACTGAAAGGGCACAGATTACTTTCCTCCGGCTGTGAGGACATAATATATATGAAAGCAATATTGATTTCTGAACTGCTATTAAAAATGTAATAGTACAGACAGTAAGGTCAGGGGTTCGAATCGTAGGGCGAGCGGGAAATGATATAATGTGTAGACTGAATGAAGTGTGAACTGGATAAAAGGTTTGATGAAAGCATCGATGGAATGTTAAAGGTGTCACTGATGTTACACTGTAAAAAAAACGACATTCTTACATGAATTTTGTGTCTTGTTTCTAGTGCAAATGTATAAACGTTCTTAAATCTAGAAGCATTTTCTTGACAAGCAAAAAAAAAAATTGTTAAAAAAAAACAATATAATCTAAATTAAGTGAGTTTTCATCTCAAACATTGGGCCCTATCATACACCCGGCACAGTGTGGCGCAAGGCGCGGCGCAATAGTCTTTTGGTAGTTTCAGCTTGGTGCAAGAGTCGTTCTGAGGCGTTGTGCTACGCTGTTTAAATATTAAATGCATTAGCGCTCATTTGTGCGCCCATAGGCGTTCTGGTCTAAAAAGGAAGGCGTTCTGAGGCGGACCGTTAGCGCGTTGCTATTTTGAGAATCTACAATAGATTTTTCATTAGACCAAAACTAACCCGGTCTCGCTTACACTCTGCTTAATACACACAAGAGAGCAATAGGCAAATATCTTTACATATGAAAAATTTTAATTATTAAGGATATATATAGGATATAATAAAAATAGATATAGAATATAAATATAAAGGATTAAAATATTACAAAACATATTATTTTCTAGCCTGCATAAATATTAAAAAATCACTGCTTTTATGTCTTCTTCATGTCTTCATCTTCAGTTCAATCATAACAATTTGCTTTTGTATAATGTTATTATTATTAGCAGTATTATTTATTATATCCATATTTATATTTGTTTTATTAAAAACAAGCTTAGATTTGTCCACCTGTCAGGTGTTAGATCATATGGTACATTGGATCATATGGATCATTTAGTACTTATTCATTGTTGCTCTTAGTTGTGTAAATTGCTTCCTTGTCCTCATTTGTAAGTCGCTTTGGATAAAAGCGTCTGCTAAATGACTAAATGTAAATGTAAAATATGGGGCACAGCATGTGTTTTAGGATATAACTCAGGTTTTTGAGCACATTTTGTTATTATTGTTCATTTACTCGTTTGCTGGAAATTAGAACTGAATTTAGAAATAGTTTTGAAACGAATATTTGCGCTTAACAAACAAAAGTATTTATTTGTAGGCTAATTGATGTCTGTGCATAAAGGTTTCCCTATCCAAGAGCGAAAGTGAAAGATCCATTATCTGTCATTCTCACGCAGTAGATGCTCTGTTTAACAGTTTTCTGTTAAAAAACTGTTAACTGTTAACTGTTTGCTAGTAAAATGCTCATTTTTTCCACTTAGACTTACTTTGCGTCCTGTAAATAGCGAATGCGCTCTTGGCGCGACGCAGCTGACTCTTAAAGGGAATGGGAGATGAGACTCTAATTGGTTTATTCTCAAAACACACCTATAACTCATTAAGAAAATAAACTCAACCCTTTAAGACCATGCGCCGAAGCGCAAGGCAGATTTCCCTTCCTTAAATTAGCAAAAACGTGTCCTGACACGCCCTGAAAGCGTTTGCGCCCTGCGTTTTGCGCTCTGCGCATGGACCATCAAAATAGAGCCCATAGTAAGTAATAGTGTGAGCAAAAGAAACTTCAATGTGAAAACATAAATATTTTCCTAACCCACTTGGCAAATTATTTTGATTGCTTCAAGGTAAAACTCACTTGTTTTTGACATATTTTTTTCTGACAATAAAACACATTTTTACTTGATTTAAAGAGCCCCTATTATGCATTATAAAAGGTCATATTTTGGTTTGGAGGGTCTCCAATAACAAGCTGATATGCATGCAAGGTCAAAAAATCCTTTCATTGCCTTATAATGTTTTTATTTTTACACAATTATCCCAATGACTCCCATATGATTCGTTCAGCGATTAATTTGTTCCCAAAACTTTCCTTAGCACGATGCTAATCTGCGCTGATTGGTCTGATGACACACTCTGTTGTGATTGGTCAACTGCGTTCAGTGCAACACAGAAAAAAATGCCCACCACGGCTTATCAGCAATTTTGAAGTAGTAGGAGTGCAGAGTGAGCATACCTGCAAACACTCCCGGGAGTATCCCGTATTTCAGACCCATTTCTCGATACCCTCCAGTTTTGTTATTTCTCCAGGAAAACTCCCGTAATCTCGAACCACCCCCACCCCCCGGTCCTCAGCATTTTGGTACAGTTTGTGAAACCCCCGGGTTGTCAACTTTGGTATAGGATCCGATCGCAGTGTTATTCAGACATCTCAACCCCAAATTACTGAAAGAGCTGCAATTTTTAAAATAGGATTTACAATTTTTAAAGTAACTTCAAACTAAAGTAATTAGTAATCAGATTACTTTTTACATGACATAATTAGTCATGAGATCAAGTCACAATTTTGCATTAGAAGTCAGTCAATTGTAATCTACTAAAGTTTTAAACTTACCCAATACTGGTATGCAAATACATTAAGGCAAAACTAATCTAATAAATAAGATCACAGTCCCAAATTAATATGTTGAGGAAGATTATTAATAAACAGGTTAAATATAATAAAAAACATAAAAAAATATCTAATTTATTTGACATTTTGTAGTTTGAACTCTTGGGGGTGCTGTCAGATTACTGAGAATCTGAAATACATCTGTCATGATCCCCAGCAATCTTGAATGTGCAAAACTACACATATGCCAATTTAATGAACTACAACTCCCATCGAGTACCTGACACACCAGTTCCTGATTCCCCCTGATTATATGAAAACAGCTGGAAGTTCATGATGAACTAATCAGATGGACCATAAAAACAGCACACACACACACATATACTTTACTGAGGCTTGCTATTCTGTAGCATTACAAAGCATTCCATTGCCTTGTTTCCTGACCCTTGCCTTGTTTCTCCTTTATGTTGTTTAACCACGTGTATCGACATCTTTTCCTGTGACCAAGATGACGCATTATTATCATGATACTATTTGTTCCTGTTTTAATCAATGAATGCATGACTCTGAGTTAATAAACTGCATTTGGACCCTCAACTTCGTTGTACTCTGACTCAGATTACAAAGTCACTCAAGAAGTGTTTTACTGCACGTTACAAATTACAAATCCACTAGAGGGCGCTTTCTATATATTCTGAATTTGATTACTAAAATATTTTTGGATTAGATTTAGTAAACTAGCATCAAAATAATTATTATTAGGGAGGGACCCTATTAGTGGATACTCCTTAATTTGATTTGTGTACATCAAGTATGATGTTAGCCAGTTTATGGTAATCAAAAATCAATGTATTGTCTTATCCATTTCAAATTATCGTTGAAAATGTATTGATTAATAAAACTGTTTTGTTATACACAATAAATAAATTGTCTATATTCAATGTGATTGTCTAAAATTCAATATGACAAATGGATAAAACTATTCATTTTCAAAAGGGGGTGTACTCAATTATGCTGAGCACTTTATATAGAAATTTACACATGAATAAAGTTTGTAAACATTGTAAAAAAATGGCATGTAAGCTTGGCCAGTATTGCTGGCAAATCCGGTCAGTTTATTTACTCGTGAGAGTTTTTGTGTGAGAGCAAGCTGGTTTTTGATTGGCTGACCAGTCGGGTACTGGCTAATGGGGCAGAATAACACTGGCACAGACCAGCGCTGCTGCCATCTGTCTGTAAATGTGTGAGTGTGTGTCGGTTCCAGACTCACAGATCACAACACACAGGAGAGAATGAAGTTAATCGCCTGAGGTGAAGTGTGTTTAGATGAAGGAAGTTTGGGGGATATTTATCAAACAAATTGGAAGAAGGCATTTTGTTAGTTGAGGAATAAATCTCTCATACGCAGAATGGTTATACAAAAGAAAGAGAAAGCAGAGTTTTGTCACTGTTGACTTAAAGTCAATACACACACACAAACAATGTATATTAGTGCAGTCAAAACATTAATCACCATTAATCACATTCAAAAAGCAAAGAGCTTGTATTTATATAATGTACTGTATTTGTGTGTTGTGCATAGTTTTGTGTGTGTGTGTGCGTATATATATATATATATATATATATATATATATATATATATATATATATATATATATATATATATATATATATATATATATATATATATATATATATACGCACACACAAATACACACACACATATATATAATATAACTGATTTATTTTATCTTTGCCATGATGACAGTAAATAATATTTGACTAGATATTTTTCAAGACACTTCTATACAGCTTAAAGTGACATTAAAAGGCTTAACTAGGTTAATAAGGTGAACTAGGCAGGTTAGGGTAATTAGTCAAGTTATTGTGTAACAATGGTTTGTTCTGTAGATTATCTAAAAAAAAAATTAGCTTAAAGGGCCTAATAATTTTGTCCCAAAAATGTTTTTTAAAAAATTAATAACTGCTTTTATTCTAGCCGAAATAAAACAAATAAGACTTTCTCCAGAAGAATAAAATATTATCAGACATACTGTGAAAATTTCATTGCTCTGTTAAAAATCATTTGGGAAATATTTAAAAAAGAAAATAAAAATCAAAAGGGGGCTAATAATTCCCCCTTTAGCCCCCTAAAGGGGGCTAATAATTCTGACTTCAACTGTGTATATATATATATATATATATATATATATATATATATATATATATATATATATATATATATATATATATATATATATATATATATTAATAAAATATTATTATATTTTAAATATTTATAATTTTTGAGAGACATCACTTTGGCGTCCATTAGCCTGTCTCTGAGCAAAGACGGTTGACAACTATATTTATATTTATATGATTATATTTATAACTTCTGAGATTCAAAAGACCAAAAAAAAAAAGTGATGGTTGACGTTCTGCCACAAGATGGCAACAAAGACTACATATTCAGCCCTTTGAGAGAGAAAAGCTCAGTGTTTTCTCAACGTAAGTTTTTAAACTACAGCTGAACAAATCATTATAAATCAGGTAAGTGACATTCTAAGTCGATCTCTCTCTTATATATTGTAGTGCTGTTTTTATACCACAGAACTGGTAGTGTTGGCTGTGCTTTGGCTTTTTCAGGGTTAATTATTGTGGTCTCCCGTTTGCAACAGCGAAATACTGGGAAATCTCTGTAGACTGATGGCATTTCAGGCTGTTCAGCCTTATAATCTTAAAATGTGAGCAAAATCACCTGTTTTATCATAACTTTAAACATTACGCTAGAGAATCATTCAAACACTAGCTCTAAAGTGACGTTTGTAAACTGGCAACAGTTTCTGCAGTTTTGACGTCAGCTGCAGATGCGAATGAACGGCAGAAGAAAGTAGTGCCGCGTACAAAAGGGTTTTTAAGACTATCCGTGTTTGATTTCCTTAATATATATACACGATTATGCTGTCGAACTGTTGTATAAATGCAATATCACACTCGTAGCAGTGCGATGCAGCTTTATCTCATCACGGGAGGGACACTAAAGCACTCGGCCTGCAGCCTCGAGAAAACGCACGCCTTGAGAAAATATTTATTAGTATTTATAAATCAAATATTTGTAGCTAATACAAATTATATATAATATATATAATAATAAATGTAAATGTAATTATTTTGGTCTTGTTTTGTTTGCATTTTATATATTTTTATTTACATATACACACCATTTATACAAATATAAATCTTTATTTTGGATTTATGTCTGTGGTTGCGCTGCAACTTAAAAGTGAATAAATGGCCTAAGCAAAAGGCATCGTGCAAATCAAAAACAGGCAAAGCAATAGATTAATATTATTCAACATATCACAGGGTTTTAAAGAAAAATATTAGACGTAACCCCATTTGTAATCTTTAACATTTTCAAAAGTAACTGTAATTTAATTACACATTTTTCTCAGTAACTTTAACGAATTACTGTTACTTTTATTTTGTAATTAAATTACGTAACGCCGTTACATGTAACTAGTTACTCCCCAACACTGACTGTATATCAGAAGAAAAACACACTGATATAACTTCATAGATATTTTTACAGTAAATAATTTTCCATACCAACACAAAACGTGTAACATTGTATTTTGAGGGTCTTTAATCACTGCCGAGTTTCTTCCCCTTACAAGAGACTAAGCTTCATTGGATTTTTTTTAAAAGAAATCTGTATGTGTCCCTTCAGGGTCAAATGAAACTGAATGTATTATGAGGGTTAAATGGTCCTGCAGTGACAAAGGAATTTTGAAAAGAGCCCGAACAATTATTAAAATGCCAACTAATTACAATTCTTAATAAAAGAGCGGAATACATTAAAACTCCTTTGCTGCGTAGCAATTAGTCCTCTTTTCATAAAACAATCTTTTCATTAGCCAAAAAGTCTGCAGGCGGTGTGAATATGAGCCCAGGAGAGTCCAGAGTCCTTCTCAGATATAAAAACCAAAGAGATTGAAAGAGTCAGAGCCAGATTCGGAGGTTGTGAACGGTAACTTCCTCCGTCAGACTGCAGTCATGTCATCGTTTTAGTTAAAGTTGCTGAATTAAAGTCTTTTTGACTCCACTAAAGCAGAACGTTAGCTTCAGATGTTAATGGAGGTTTAGAAAACATGCTAAGTTCATATGTTTGTCAAGCAGTTTAGCTGTTGGTTTTATCAATCTGGCAACTCATGTGCATCAAAATGCTGCATTTAAAATATAATACTCAGTTCAATGCTGTTTAACGAAGAGATTTTTTTTCGACACAGTTTAAAATGCTGCTAACATGCTAGCAAGTTATGAGCATGTTTTAAATGTCCTGTGAAATTAAAGTAAAACGTTTTAGATGTTAGTATTAGTCGTAAGGATATCTATGAGCTGGTGTGCTCTAAAAGAGTGACAACATTTGCGTTTAGAAGATATAAACCTGATATAAACATCAATAAATTGCACTCTGTTGCAATGTTTTACTGTTGTGTGGTTTTGATACTTTAGTTTATGTTCTCACCTGTTAAGCCAGTGTCCAAAGTCGGGCAAGTGCGCCCACTGCACCCCAGTCTGGTTAAGTGCCCTCAGCAGGCGACAGCAGGTCAGTGTGAGCAGCGGAGTCCCAAGTGCCAGCCACTTCTCTGAGCCTGCGCTCACGCCCAGCTCCATCGCCGGGGAGAAAGACAGTCCTGCGTCAGAAGCGGAAGGCAGCAGCGGCCCCTCATCCTCCTCCTCGCCCCGCTGTCTCTGCTCCCTGAAGTACCGCCGGCAGACGTCCTGGAACACGGCCAGACACAGCGTGTTGAGCAGGAAGTACCAGGTTTGGTGTTCCTCCTCGATGAAGCTGCTGGAACCCAAACTGAGGGTGTGAAACACTGTCCCGGTAAGCAGCAGAGCGTCCAGCTCCGACAGAGCCCAGCCTGAGCTCTAGAAGAACAACAAGAAGGAGATGAAGAGTTATTTTCATAATATCTCTTAAGTGATGTTTACCGGACATATTTTTTCGACATGGTGGCTCAGGGGTTAGCTTTACACCAAGAAAGTCACTAGTTTGAGTCCAGGAGTTTGAATGTTCTCCCCATGTTGGTGTGGGTTTCCTCCAGGTGCTCCAGTTTCCCCTACAGTCCAAACACATACGCTATAGAGGAATTCAATAACAAAACAGGCCATAGTGAATGAGTGTGTATGTGAATGAGATATTATCATGGGTGCTTCCCAGCACTTTGGATTCACGGGTCAATGTACTCTCAGTTCTAGGATGCAGTTGAAAGGGCATCTGCTGCATAAAACATATGCCAGAGTAACTGGTGGTTCATTCCACTGTGGCGACCCCTGATAAATCAGGGACTAAGCTGATGGAACATGAGCGAGTGTTTCAGACGTGAAACTTGGACAGAGATGGAAGAATGAGAGCTTTTGGCCTTCAGTGAAACATGCTGGAGGCTGTTTGAGCTGCAAATCTGCCAGTGCTGTTGACAATATTGTCAGAATTGACAGGACTGGGATCCCGAACACACTACCAATGATGCAATGAAATTTTTTTTGAAGAAAAAAAAGCCCATAAAAAACTGACAGTCAAGAAATTTCCTACATATACTGATGAAATATCTTTAAAAACCCACTAAACTGCTCTTTTACCCCTACTGAAAAATCCAGCTTAAACCAGCCTAGGCTGGTTGGCTGGATTTAGCTGGTCGACCAGGCTGGTTTTAGAGGGATTTTGGCCATTTCCTGGCTGGTTTCCAGCCATTTCCAGCCTAGTCTTAGCTGGTCAGGCTGGGAGATGACCAGCTAAAACCAGCTTGACCAGCCTAGCCAGGCTGAAAGCCCAGCCAAAACCAGCTATGTCTAGCTTAAACCAGGCTGGACAAGCTGGTTTTAGCTGGATTTAGCTGGTCATTTTCCAGCCTGACCAGCTAAGACCAGGCTGGGAATGGATGGAAACCAGCCTGGAAATGGCCAAAACCCCTCTAAAACCAGCCTGTTCGACCAGCTAAAACCAGCCAACCAGCATAGGCTGGTTTAAGCTGGATTTTTCAGCAGGGACTACTGTAAAGATATTTTAACACCGTAACCCTATGGTCCTCAACCACTGGGCTGCACACTGGTACCGGTCTGTGGATCAGTTGGTACTTGGTCGCACAAGAAATCATTCATTATTTCTGTTTTATTTATTATCTGAGTCTGAACAATCCTATATTACAATAAAAAAGACAGAATTCTTTCGCTTACATCTCAGTCAGCTGAGCGGCCAAATTTAACGCACAAGCAGCAAAATAAGTAAGAAACAGACGTCTTTGGAAAGTTTCTTTTCTAAGGGTAGAATGAAGGAGCAACGAACTGCCTAAGGATGAATCCGCAATTCATTTGTTAACAAATCAGATGAATCCAGCATGTCTGCGCAAGAAGATCAACTGCTGGATATCACAAATGTTGGGGGACTTTTATTTTGCATATAACACATCTTTAGAGTTCATGAAAGCTCATAATGTACAATGGAGGTACACAGCGTGATGCACTCGCACCATCCAGACGCACCCAGTTGAATGAATCCCGTGAGCGCATTGCTTGTCGAATGACAAGAACGGACCAATCAGCTTCATACTTATGGAATATGCACATTTCGGTAGACTAATTATCTCAGACAGAACACCTAAACACCGCAGTGCTTTAGAACTTTTCTCCATAAATAAAACTTGTATAAGAGAGATAGCAATGTTTCATCAGTTTGTTCCTCAGAGAAAACAACTGATGGTCACCGAGCAACCTACGAACCACCGCCTCAATCAATCTCCACATGTAAAACGCGTTTTTGGGGCAAAAACCAAACCAAATACCACCAAAATGTCCACTACTTTAGAATTTAAGGGTCGACTTTACAAATATTGTCTAAAGTATGATAACGAAATATGTTAATATCCCTCAAAACATACACAACAACAGGGGGGCGCACTGGTGTGGTCATCTATGGAAACTGAATATAAACTGGTGGTCATGTTTGGTACTGCGGCCAAACAAAATCTCATGGAAAACTCGTTTTCATGCACTTTACTACTGTAATTCACATGTCAAAAATGTTTTGGAGGCTAAAAGCAAATCAAATACCACCAAAATGTCTACTACATGGAAACTATGCAAACTGAATGTCAACTGGTGGTCATGTTTGGTACTGTGGCCAAACAGAATCTTACTGAAAGTTCATTTTTAAGAGATCAGCTTCAAAATAGCAATATCATTTGTTCAGGTATTTCACTTCTGTCTATTTTAGGCAATAAAATGTTTTGTAACATGCTTATTTTATGTAATATAAAAAAAATAAGTTTATTTTTAAAGGAAAGCAAAGGCAAAACTTTTCACTTCAGCTACAATCTGACAAGTGTCTTCTTTAAAGTTGAGACCAAGCTTAAATATCTGCATCAAAAGATTCATTTAAGTTGAACGTGTCATTTTTACATCTATGTTCAAAAAGTGGGGCAGACAGGGTTAAAAAGGAATAAGCAGTGATCTTGAAATGTAGGAAATTGTACAACACAGGTTCATTGTAAAAACATGTGCTCGCCGAGTACATCAGCGGACTTTAGAAGCAGAGAGGAGTTGAACACAACATCAGCATTCGACTCTGGTGGAGAACGGTTTCAGAAAGCAGGTAAAACAAAAGGCAAAAAATAAAATAAACATGTAAATAACAGGGTGAGAATGTGGTAAGATCTGAAAATGTGGTAAAAATCTTTTTCTGGATTGCTTTTGAAAACACTATTGGTTGGGAATAGAGAAGGTGGTGGGTGGGTTAATCAGTGCCTTTGAAAACACTATCAGTTGGGTGTAGGAAAGGGAGTGGGTGGAGGGAATCGGTCAGTTGTTCGGTCAGTCAGTCAGTCAGTCGACAGCGGCCTCTAGTGAATTTACGTGAGAACAGCAGGCACAAATGGCACTTGCAAAAGAAGATTGAGATCTGAAACAGTGTACATAGCGCCCTCTGGTAGATTCATGAAAACAAAAACTGCAAAAATCGTAGCTCCTGGGATGTATTTTGCTATCTCCTGAAATGTATATAGGGGTACATATCAATAATGAGCCTGGGTTGAATTTGTAGGTTGTTCTCGAATTTTAATCTACACTGTATAGAAGTTTAATTTGCTGCTGCTTATTAATAGTAATTAATTTAGTATTTGGGTTTAGGTATTAGGTAGGATTGTAAATGTAGAAAATGATCATCCAGAATATGTTTTATAAGTACAGATAAACAACTCATATCTTAATAATAAGCAGGCAATAGGATAATAATTACTCCTGTGTCAATAAAAACCGAATGTTGTGTAAAAACAGCACAATTTATGAGAGATGTACATCATACAATAAGACCAATGATCGTGCACCTGCTTACTTTTACTTAATTCAGCACATCAGTTTTAACAGCCCTTTTACATCCATCATAAGTAAACACAGCACTCCCTTCACATATGGGATTTTCATATAGAAAGTAGTTTGCAGAAACAAAAATAAAAAATCAATATGAGCAGTCAGATGTGACATGGAGAGAGAAATGGAGTGGAAAAGGTGAAGTGGGAAGAGCTGAAAAGAGCAAAAAAAGCACAAATAAGCGAAACATATTACAGTGTGTGACAGTAAAACGCTCCTGACACCAAAGTCGCCAGTGTCCAGCACTGTAAAACAACTCTACACACACCACTTTGATGTGCTGAGCCCTGAGCTAACACTATCTCTCTCTCTCTCTCTCTCTCTCTCATACACACACACACACACACACACACACACACACACACACACACACACAATATGGGACAATAACCAGTTTCAAGGTTTACAGTAGTTTGTAAAAATCAAGGTTTTAAAACAGCTAACATTTTCTGTTATACTATTCCTACCACCTGACAAAAGTCTTGTCGCCTATCCAAGTTTTAGGAACAACAAATAATTACCTGACCTCTGGTTGATCATTTGGTGTCAGAAGTGGTTTTTATGAAAGGCAAAGCCTTGTAGATTTCATCAAGATTCGTTGGAATCATCTTCAACGCCTTCTCCATCTTACCCCAGACATGCTCAATAATGTTCATGTCTGGTGATTGGGCTGGCCAATCCTGGAGCACCTTGACCTTCTTTGCTTTCAGGAACTTTGATGTGGAGACTGAAGTATGAGAAGGAGCGCTATCCTGCTGAAGAATTTGCCCTCTCCTGTGGTTTGTAATGTAATGGGCAGCACAAATGTCTTGATACCGTCATCCACTCTGCAGATCTTTCGCACGCCCCCATACTGAATATAACCCCAAACCCTGATTTTTCCTTCACCAAACTTGACAGGTTTCTATGAGAATCTTGAGTCCATCCTGGTTCCAGTAGGTCTTCAGCAGTATTTGTGATGATTGGGATGCAGTTCAACAGACGATTCATAGGAAAAATCGACCTTCTGACACTTTTCCAAATAATCAACTAGAAAATGTGTTGCTTTTACAACATTCTTAAAAACATCTTCTTTTGAAACAACTAAAGAGCGAGTAAATAATGACAGAATTTTCTATTTTTGGGTGAACCATCCCTTTAACGTCTTTCCATCCTTCATCCAGACAGCACCTGGGCGAACGTCGATGCATTGTGCGAGCAACTTCTGTTTGTGTAAACACCGTCTGGGTCGAACCTGCGCTCGCCTTTTCATTTCTTTGCAAACCGTTTCTCTCTTTACGTTTCTCTGCTCCCATCGAAGGGAATATTTGGATCCATGAGTGTCTGGATGAAAAAGAAAAAAAAGCGCAGGTTTGTTTCCTCACAGCTTGTGTCTCTTATGGTTTCATCATTACAGGAGTGAGCGTCAAGCTAACGCCAGGCCATGCACGCTAATCTATATGCTAATGCCAAAACAGTGTCTGACAGCAGCCGGTGTGTGTCTGTAATCTCACGTGTAACTAAACAGCCTGTTTGTCTTTTAAAAGTGGACATGTTGTACAGAATTTCATGTTTTCCCTGAAGTCCACTAAGGGTTTCTGCACTGTAAATGAGTTTCTTCCATCCTTTCTCTGACCCTTACAACTAAACCGGTTGTACTTTTTGTTATATCTATAATATAAATATGAAATCAGCATTCATAGTCCATTTTCACTTCTGTAAAGCGAGCAGAACAGCATATTCAATTAAGGAAATAGTGCTTTCATCCATCTGGAACTGATGTGAATGGGTACAGTGTGTTTCAGATCAGGAATCAGAGCTGAATATAAATTCCCCCTCTCTGTGTTTTTGTGGCACTTTCCTAAAACGGCCATTATCGTTCACCCAGAAATGGAAAATTGCTGTTACTTTTACATTTAGTGGGCACTTTTTTATCCAAAGTGACTCACAGTTGAGGAGGCATTCAGCGATTCAACAAGAAGAGGCAATACACACAAGACATGCTAAGTATACAAAGTAGTGATGGGTCGTTCATGAACGATTCGTTCATTTTGAACGAATCTTCAATATGACTCTGGAACTTTGAGTCCTCTCAGGGAGTGATTCGTTCATCCGCGCGTGCGCACATTTGTGCAGGTATCGTTAATTTCAAGTCTTCATCACATTGGCAGAAGCCAATCATATGCGTTTAGAGCCGGAAAAAGTTTTGATCCGTTCATCTCTCGAGTCCTCTATCGGGTCTGAGTCACTCGTTCATCAAGAGCCAATCATACGCGTTTAGAGCCAGAAAAAGAATTGAACCGTTCATCTCTCGAGTCCTCGGGTTTGAGTCATTCTGTCACGTGATGAATGAACGATCATGGCTCCTATCGGCTTAGACTGTGCATTGATTAAGATTATATGTGACTGTCAGAGTAACGTGAACGAACCACTGACATTTGAAGACATGAAGAGGTGAGCTGAGCAAAGAGACAACAATGCCTTCATAGACAAAAGAGCAGGTCAACATTGAATTATTATTTTCCCCTTCTTATATTCTATTTATGACTTGTTTGTCGTGCAATTAACCTTTTGGGCTAGTTGTAGATGTGTTTGGAAGCAATTCGTAACATTTTAATAATATTTTGGCAAATTGAACCAAATGAACGAAATGACTCGAAAAAAGATTCGTTCATCTTGATGAACGAGACTCAAAGATCCGAGTCAGTAAAATGATCCGAACTTCCCATCACTAATACTAAGGAACTCTTAGGGTGCTTTTACACCTGCTTTATTTAGTTTGGTTGAATTGCACTAGAGTTCGTTTACCCTCTTGGTGCGGTTCGTTTGGGCAGGTGTGAATGTGGCAATCGCACTCGAGTGTGCACCAAAATTCAATTCAATTCACCTTTATTTGTATAGCGCTTTTACAATGTAAATTGTGTCAAAGCAGTTTCACGTAGAACATCATAGTAAATTGAAACAGTGTCATTTCAGTTTTCAGAGATTCATTTCAGTTCAGTTTAGCTTAGTTCAGTGTCGTTAATAGTCACTACTGAAAGTCCAAACACTGGAGAGCAAATCCATCGATGCGCAGCACTACAGATCCTGAACCATGCAAGCCAGTGGCGACAGCGGCGAGGAAAAAACTTCATCGATTGGCGAAAGCAAAGAATTAAAAAAAACCTTGAGAGAAACCAGGCTCAGTTGGGCACGACCATTTCTCCTATAGCCAAACGTCTTGTGCAGACCTGCAGTCTAGGCGCTGGAGGCTGGAGAATGCTGGACCTCAGCGAAGACTGGTCTGTCCCTGGAGCGTCACAGGAATCAGTCTCATTCTCTCCACTCCTCCATGACCACCACAGCGGCTGCTCAGGATACGGCCTGGTCCAGGATTGTGGAAACCTTGGGATCATCTCGTCGCTGGTCTTGAATCGAATCAGTGGCGCTGCATAGTCTGAGGGCCCCAGGATGAGCATTACCAGGTGTAAATAGAGATTAAAGAGAATAATTAGCATAGCTGCTGTTCATAGTTTATATAAACGAGATTCAGAAACCTGCGTGGAGCACATTCATGTATCATATCGCTAAGAGATGCACTCAGTGTATGCTTTAAATACAAAGATAGGTCTTTAATCTAGTTTTGAATTGCAGTGTGTCTGAGCCTCGGACATTATCAGGAAGGGGATTCTAGAGTTTGGGAGCCATAAATGAGAAGGCTCGACCTCCTTTACTCGACTTTGTTATTCTAGGTACTATCAAAAGCCCTGAGTTTTGAGGTCTTAAAGAGCGAGTTGGATTGTAGCGAGACAGAAGGTTGGTTAGATAAACAGGCGCCAGATTATTTAAAGCCTTATAGAAGGGGTGTCAAACTCAATTCCTGGAGGGCCGAAGCCCTGCACAGTTTAGTTCCAACCCTGCTCCAACACACTTACCTGTAGGTTTCAAACAAGCCTGAAGGACTCAATTAGTTTGATCAGGTGTGTTTAATTAGGGTTGGAAGTAAACTGTACAGAGCTGCGGCCCTTTTGGAACTGAGTTTGACACCTGTGCCTTATATGTAAGAAGCAATATTTTAAAATCAATACGAAACTTAACAGGCAGCCAATGTAAGGAGGATAAAATTGGAGTGATATGATCATATTTTCTAGATGCGGTAAGAACTTTGGCAGCTGCATTTTGCACTAACTGACGTTTGTTAATAGAGGATGCTGGGCAGCCAGCAAACAGAGCATTGCAGTAATCCAGCCTAGAAGTCATAAAAGCATGGACTAGCTTTTCTGCATCCGAGATGGATAGCATACTTCGTAACTTAGCAAAATTTCTCAGATGAAAGAAGGTAATTAGTCAAAATTTGAACCAAAAAGTATTCTAAAACAATTGATTCGTGGCTTATTTAAATAAATAGACAAATATTAGTGATCAATGATAATATATTCAAGCAAAATAAGCCACTAATATGTGCTAGAGAAGTAATAACAAACAGGAAATATGTGCGTTCCCTTATCTAAAGTGTTCCCAAAATATCTTCTGTTTCAAAGATCAACAGTGGGATTCCAGTGACACGAGGGTGAATAAATAATGACAGAATTCAGATTTCGGGATGGGTTTTGATCTCCAAATGATCTTCTAATTATGAAAAAGGGAAGCAGGCTTATCAGAGAGAGAGTGACTTTTGATGTCACGGAGGAGGTTTAGATTATAATAAGAATCAAAACATCCTATGAAGTCTTGAGTAAACAGCTCTATTAACAAGCATGACAGCAGCACTAATTGATCAGGAGGCAATTAATGCGGAGTTATTAAACGCCGTGTCGGAAAGCACAACAGCAAGGGACAGAAAATGAAACACGGACACAACACATTTCAATCACATTCCCTTTTGCGTTTGAGCAGTTCCAGTGTTACGGATGTGACATTTGCAAGTAAAATATCCTTTAGTTGTTGCTGTTGTTCTTATTATAAAACACGAGACTCCAAAAATTAAATTGTCCTGCCAATGGAGACAAGAAAATTGCAGAAATAAAATCCCATAATAGAAATGTGCCTCCTCCGACACGAGCTTAAGTATTAATCATGGATGCTTTTATAATTATAATGGTTTTATTAAATACTACTGAGCACAGCAGGTCCATCAAGCCGTCAGTGAGCGAGGTTAATGTCAATCATGAGCAACTTTGCAGATGAGTGACGTCAATCCCACGATTCCCTTCACCTCTGAATCACAAATATCGCTGAGGGGTCACTTTCAGTAACACGCGTTTCTGTCACATTGGCCAGGATCCTCGGGGAGCCTATTACCTTGAGAATAAATTGGAGCCAATTGTCTCCTGGATCTGAATCTGTTATTGAAGCGTCTGAGGTGGTGGTGAATTTCAAGGGCCAATAGTCTATTTTATTTATTTTCCACAGCTCATCGAGGTAGTCAAGAGCCCTTGTGCTAAAAACAGTATCAAGATTCTCTAATTGAGCGACTAAATGAGTTTCGAAATGAGCAAGTTTACAGGTCACGGACACAAAAGCTTCTGAACGACCTGTTTTTACGCTTGAAATTCCTACGGCTCTGAAACAGAAGCAAGCTGCATTTTAATGCTTGCGTTTCCATCGTTCCTAAGCCATACTTTTTTTTAATTCTTTCTTGAAACCTACACTGTAAAAAATAAATCCGTAAAATTTACGGTAAAAAAACGGCAGCTGTGGTTGCCAGTACTTTACCGTTAAAAACATGGTACAAACCGTAAAAGTATTTTTCATTTTTACGGTAAATTACCGTATTTTATTAATTTATAGAGGTAATATGTCTGTATTTTGAATGATCAACATCTACACATGTTTTGTTTCACAGTTAGTAACGTTAGCACACCCACATGAAGAAGGTGGTGATGAAGTTACAAGATGAGCCAATGCTCATCACAATCAACATTTCCCACAAGCAGAAAAGAGTATCAGCATATAGAAAGTGCTCAGTGTCATTCACAGCTACTAAGCACCAGTATGGTAACACGCATAAAATTAAAGTCATGAAATAAACATTGTTTATCAACATTAGATGTAACATAAATCTCTAATATACATAACTGATGGGGAAACAACTACAAAGATCCGTATCAATGTCAACCAAATGCATCAAAAGTGATGTGCCATGCAGGGAATTCTGGGAAAGTCAATTTACGGTTATTCGCCGTATATATTAAGGAAACATATCGTTAACCAGGTTACAGATTTGTACTGTAGCATTTGTACAGTTTTTAACCGGTGAAATCACGGCCATTTTTACAGTGTAGTTAACACAAGTTCAATATATTGTCATGATTTATTCTATAATGCACTCTAAAATATATTCATTGCTGCTAGTTCAAACGACATATTTCAAAATGAGTTGAAACACAATTCTTGAGATTTTTTTTTTGGAGACAACTTAATTGATTTATGTTCAATCTATTTAATTGTGCCAAGTTAACTTAATCGATTTGAGTTGGGACAACATGAATGAATATTGTGGAACCCTGCATTTTTTACAGTGTGTTCGCAAGATCAGTAATAAATAAAGCTGTCAATCATAATCTAAAGTCTTCTTCTTCTTTGGCCTTAGTCCTGTATAGTTGCGTGGTCGGCTCTGTGGAACAAGTCCTCCATTTAGACTTGTCCTAGAGCTGCACGATTCTGGCTAAAATGAGAATCGTGATTTTTTTTTTGCTTAAAATAAAGATCACGATTTTCTCACGATTCTGTATGTAAAATAAAGGTATGGTAAAAACAAACATATGGCAAAACATCGATAATAATATTATTGGTTTCTATAAATAATTCTATTCTACTTATAATTCTGGTGTTGAATTATTATGTTTGAGATATATGCTTGCAATCTGTCATATTAGACAATTTTATTCACTGGTAAAATCAGACATTTGCCATTATCAGATTATATTCAACAATATATAGGCTAGAGTAGTTATACTGACATTGTAAACATTTATTTTCATGCACAACTGTGGGTTGACTATGAAAGAAAAAACATTTCAAATGCTTGCCGTAATCATAATGCGATATGATCATTTAAATGAAGTGCACGCTTTTGGTTTCATTTTGACTGCTGAGTGCTTGTTCATACTTCGCGCGCGGCTCCCAAACAATCAGTCTGTGCCACAAACTGAATATTATTTACAGCTGTATTACCTGTTACTCGCAACATATGCAGGTTCTGTTCTGTAAAGTAGACGCGCGCATGTCTATCATTAAGTAGAGCGCGCCCTCTCTATAACAGCTCACGGTCAGCAGCTTACGTCACGTGTGATTTTCCCGGCCGCAAAAACATCACTTTATGAAGACAAAAATGACATTTTTTGGTGAATTATACCTTATAAATACAGTATGTGAATTATCCAACATCATTTGGAGGTGTCACTGTCACTGAGCAACGTGTGTGAAACAATAAAAAGACTCGTGCAGCCGCCTTTTCTTCTCTCCTGAACTTGAAAATATGATTGACAGAATCATAGAAATGCTGGATTAAGATCGTCTAGGGGGTCGAATCGAGATCGCTATCTTTTAACGATTAATTGTGCAGCTCTAACTTGTCCATATGATAACGACTTTTTTTACACCTTCCGGCCGGCCTGTCACCCTCATACACTCATACAATACGGAAAATTTAGCCTACCCAATTCACCTGCAGCTTGTCTTTGGACTGTGGGGGAAACCTAAGCCAGAGCACACCCAAGCGAACGCAGGGAGAACATGCAAACTCCTCACAGAAATGCCAACTGAGCTGAGGTTCGAACCAGCGGCCCAGCGACCTTCTTGCTGTTAGGTGACAGCACTACCTACTGCATAAACAAGGAATTCTGCTTTTACCCCATACATCTTGCTAATTTTTCACAGCCGCATGTATCAAACAGTCTAAATGTGTTAATCCATTATAAAAGTACTCAACAAATAAATACAGAAATTATTATCGCTGGTTCGAGTCTCGGCTGAATCAGTTGGCATTTCTATGAGGAGTTTGCATGTTCTCCCTGTGTTGGCGTGGGTTTCCTCCGGGTGCTCTGTTGTCCCCTTACACATATAGGGGAACTGAATAAACTGAATTGGCTTTAGTATATAAATGTGAATGCAAGAGTGTATGGGTGTTTCCCAGTGATGGGTTGCAGCTGGAAGGGCATTTGCTGCGTAAAACAAATTCTGGATAAGTTGGCGGTTCATTCCGCTGTGGCAACCCCAGATTAACAAAGGGACTAAGCTGAAAAGAAGATGAATAAATGACTTTTATATTTAGCTAAATGCTCTTCAGCAGTTAATGGACATTTAATGGATTTCCTGAGGCAAAAGTAATGTTTCATGCAGGCAACACTGTGTGTAAACTCTGTTTGGTTTTAAGCGTACTTTTCAAAGATATTTATAATAATGATTATATAGACGAGCGAAGCAGTGGCGCAGTAGGTAGTGCTGTCGCCTCACAGCAAGAAGGTTGCTGGTTCGATCCTCGGATCAGATGACGTTTCTGTGTGGAGGGGTGTCCAAACTTTTTGGGTCGAGGGCTAGTTGCAAAAAAAATAAACGTTGTCCCGGGCCAGATTTTACATACATCACACAGACACGCATATATATATGTGTGTGTGTGTGTGTGTGTATTATGGAATTATTTTAATTATTTCAACTGTGTTTCTAGAAAGACTTACGTTTTTAAAATCTTGAATCTTCTCTGGGCATATTACAGTTGCAACACTCATGATCAGACACTCCTATATAAATTCTTCTTCAGTGAAGGGTTTTCTCTGCATAACTAGCCAGCAGAGAATTTTCTTGCACTTTATAAGCATGAAAGAACTGCTGTTGTTGAGCTGATAGAGCAGCTGCTAATTGTTTAACTTTTTGATCTCGTTCGGCACCAGTGTAAAAGCTGAAGGCCTGATGTTTTGTTTCATAATGTCTTTTAATATTATATTCCTTCATTACTGCAACTGATTCCTGGCAAATTAAACAGACACATATTCCGCTGACCTCTGTGAAGAAATATTCTTTGCCCCAACGTGACTGAAATTTCCTGCTCTCACTGTTGATTTTCCTTTTTCTTGGTTGTGCCATGGCTCGCAAAATGTGATTATCAATTGTTTCCTTCAGTTTGTTCCAATGACTGTAAAAAATATGGACGACGCGACAGCCCCTTTTCCCATTGAACGCCTTAAGGGAAAAACGCCTGCTTGACGGGCACAAACTGTCGCAAAAGACTGCTGAAATTGGAGCCTTGACATGCGCAGAGGACTGTCTGATGGAGAGGAGGAGCCGCGAAAATGAGCTCGAGTCGAGCTTCCAACCAAACGCTTTATGTAAAATAAACCACGCCTCCCGAACTTTTCAGCATGCGTTTGCTGGCTTATTAACACAAATGGATGTAATAACGTTAACAAATATGAGGGTTTTTTATATATTCAATCGCGCCAGCTCCGGGCCGCAGCGCCTAACATACTCGCGGCGTCGCAGGCTGATTCCGGCTCGCATGCAGCAGCGCCGGCTCGCTCGGCCGCCGCATCTGGCTCGATTGACTCGGGTTGGAATCGGGCAGTGAGTCCAGGCATCCGGAGTAGGTCCAGCAGAGGTAGTGAGTCTCCGGCAGGCGAGAATTTAGCCGGAACTAGCCCGAGTGTATTTTGCTATCTGGGTGGTTAGGCGTGTATCAGCAAACTAATAAAGCCCGAAAAAAGCCCTGAACTTAGCGAATAAACAGTGTTCCACCAGATCATGTATGTCAGAAACTATAGTTTACTGCTGAACTCATTTAGTCATGGTAAAATAACGCAGAAATCGAATAATAACACTTCAGTCTCCTGCCGAAGCTCAGACGCGCTGCTTTGAGAAACTGTCAATCACAGCTGTCAATCACGATGACACGCCCAGCATTAAACTACTGCTAAAAACAAACTGTTTACAAAAATGAAGATCTGCACCTATTGCAGCACAATAACCAGTGCCTTAATCGACCAGAACCATCTTTCGGGACATTTTATTGCAAGTGTAATTAGTTTTTTTATTTGGGCTCAAGTCTCCTTCATTAACACGGAGGAGGCGGGCTTTATGACTTGTACTGCAGCCAGCCCCCAGGGGGCGATCTAACGGCCGAGACCTTCACTCAAACGCAGGCTTGCGGCACACTTGGTTTGTTCGGTTCGTTTTACTTCATAACAGGAACTGCTGCCTATATGAAGGAATGTCATAGCGACACCCGGTGGTTATTTATTGAATTACGTTCATTTTTGTATAGCAGGCCAGATTCTGTTAATATTTATAAAAAGCCTTGCGGGCCGCCACAAAACTGATTGCGGGCCGCAGATGGCCCGTGGGCCATAGTTTGAACACCCCTGGTCTAGAAGAATTAAAATGAATGTTTTTTTTTTTTTTTAATGGACTGCTTTAAAAGAGCAAATGCAACGCTTAAAAACAGTTATCACCAGTCTTTAAGAAAAACAGACTTTTAAGACTAGGCCTACAAAACTGCCATCACTGCAAAGCTGTGTTAGATTTATTTCCAGGGAATGCGTGAACCGATAAAAGCGCTGTCCTAACCCCAATATGCCATTGTCACCGATCACATAAATCATCACTGTGTTTTCATGAATGATCTTTCTCCAGTGTGCGCACGCAGCACATCAAACCGGCTGGAAAAATCCTGTTTTCCATGACACACGATGGGTTAGGATGATTTGTCTTTATTCAATCTGAATGCAGCTAAAAAAAAAAAATCATGAAGCGTTTAATTTCAGCTCAACATATCCCCTGTGCATGAAACTGAGCTCTCGCCACCAGAGACAGAAGCTGGAGGGAAAGAAAAACTCTCATTAAATATTGAACACGAGTGATGCTTCAAATGACAGACAGCCGTCTGGAAGGTGACAGGAACTCGACTGGGAATGGAGGAGTGATGCTGCAAAACTCGTACAGTCACTTCCTGCCGCACTGCTCTCTCTCTAATGATCATTCTGTTTGTTCTCACCTCTGACTGTCAGCAATTTTCTCCCGTGTGCCGCAGAGAGAGAGAGAGAGAGAGAGAGAGAGAGATTTTCTCTCCTGAAAAAAAGTAATTAAAAGAGGTGTCCTCTTCTTATCTCATTAACTCTGGGTGCAAATTCTTTTTTTAATCTCTCAGAAAATTTTTCCTGTGTATCGCTGTTTGAAGAGGACAAAATCAGATATGCATTATAATGAGGAGTTATTATTAAGAGAGAAATCTCTGTGAGGCCACAGCAACTTTTGTGAAATTTTACTTGTACTAAACAATATGATGTTTAAAGGGCCATACCCCCCCCCCCCCCCCCCTGTCTCAGCAGGGTGTTTTCACACCTCTACTTTGAAAAAGGTCAGGAGAGTGGGTGAGTCCAGCTCTGTTTAGGTGGGAGTGTCTAACAGCGAAGGAGGAAAGGGTTTGCATGAAAAGGGGAGTTTCAGTTCGTGCATTACATCCGACACAGATGCAGGGGCTATAGACAGTGATTCAGAGAGCAACATTTACAGCAGATCTGAGAGCTGTGTGAAAGAGGATAATTTTTTAGTCCATAATATTGTAATGATATTACTGTAAACTTAGTAATTAAATTATTTTGACTATGGTATGTGTTTAAAAGCTGAAAGAGTAGTGCTGACGATACTACATTGATCACAAACTCACCAAATCTGTAGACAGAACAATCAACACCAACTGGAACCGCATCTTTTTTAAAAGGAGCAAAGCCGGATTTCACCATTTCCAGATTTGAAAGGTCTCGGTTAAAAAAATGCTCCTCATAAACATATTTCGTATCTGTGCTCTCATCGCAGGGAAATGGAAACAAAACCTTTGTTGAGGCACATTTAGTCAGAATTATTGGCTCCCACTTGAATTTCTTTTTCTTTTTTAAATGTTTCCCAAATATGTTTAACAGAGCAAGGAAATTTTCACAGTATGTCTGATAATATTTTTTCCTCTGGAGAAAGTCTTATTTGTTTTATTTCGGCTAGAATAAAAGCAGTTATTAATTTTTAAACCCCATTTTAAGGAAACAATTATTAGCCCCTTTAAGCTATTTTTATTTTCGATAGTCTACAGAACAAACCATCATTATACAATAACTTGCCTAAACCTGCCTAGTTAACCTAATTAACCTAGTTAAGCCTTCAAATGTCACTTTATGCTGTATAGAAGTGTGTTGAAGAATATCTTGTTTATTCAAAATATTATGTACTGTCATCATGGCAAAGATAAAATAAATCAGTTAATAGAAATGAGTTATTAAAACTATTATGATCAGAAATGTGTTGAAAAAAAATCTTCTCTCCGTTAAACAGAAATTGGAGAAAAAATTAACAGGGGAGATAATAATTCAGGGGGGCTAATAATTGTGACTTCAACCGTATGTACAGTTAAAGCCAGAACTTTACATAGACTCTAAAAAAGGAACATAACCATTTAAAAAAATTGTCTGATGGTAACTCATACTAAACCTTTACTATTTCAGGTCCAATAGGATTACCTAAATGATTTACATTTGCTAAATGCCAGAATATTAAGAGAATTTTTTTAAATAAATTTTTTATTTTAATTGTTAAGTAATTTCTAGGCAGTCAAAAGTTTACACATATTTCCTTGGTATTTTTTTAACTTTGCTTTTAAACTGTATAACTTTGGTAAGACATTTATGGTATCCTTTCACAAGCTTCTCACAATATTTTGCAGGACCTTTGGTCCATTCCTCCTGACAGAATTGCTGTAACTGAGTCAGAATTGTTGGCTGTCTTGCTCGCACAAGTTTTTTCAACTCTGCCCACAAGTTTTCTATAGGATTGAGTTCAGGGCTTTGTGATGGCCACTCCAAAACATTCACTATGTTGTCCTTAAAGCACATTTACCTAATTTGGCAGTATGCTTAGGGTCATGGTCTGTTTGGAAGACCCATTTGTGGACAAGTTTTAATTTCCTGGCTGATGTCTTGAGATGTTGCTTCAGTATTTCTACACAATGTTCTTTCTTCATGATGCCATCTATGCTGTGAAGTGGGCCAGTCCCTCCTGCAGCAAAACAGTTTTACAACATGATGCTGCCGCCCTTATACTTCACAGTTGGGATGGTGTTTCTAGGTTTGTAAGCTTTCCCCTTTGTCCTCCAAATGTAACACTGGTCATTATGGCCAAACAATTTAATCTTAGTTCCATCAGACCACAGGACATGTCTCCAAAAAGTTTTTTTTTCCAGTGTAATTTAGCAAATTGTAATCTGGCTTTTTTTTTTTGTTGTTGACTTTGGATTTTCCCATGCTGTCACACAATTCTACTATTCTACAGTTGCGCCTCCAATTAACTCAAATGTTGTCCATTAGCCAATCAGAAACTTCCAAAACCTTGACACCATCATCTGAGCTTTTTCAGAGGCAGAATAATCTTATTGTATGTAAACTTGACTTTCAAGAAAAGTTATAACAATTTCTCAAAAGATATCTTTCTCATCATTCTGCTATTAAGCAAAACAGAAACACATTTGATAATCCTAACTTACTTAAAAAAGAAAAAGTTTAGTCACATTAACATCTGACTTTTTTTTTTAAATGCTTATGCGCCTTTGTATATAGTGTATGTAGACTTTAAGTTTCAATTGTATATACAAAAAGGGGTACAAAAAACGGTTGTACTATGAAACTGACACATTAGCCAATTTAGTGTTGAAGGTTTCATGGCAATTTTTTTTTTTTTTGCACATTCCACCGGTAAGAGCATAGTGTGAAGGTTTAATTAGCAGAGAAATAGCACAGTCTTGCTTAAAATATTGCAATGCACACTACCTAATGGGTGACATATCAGCGTTCAAAAGATGACAAATTGTTGCTGCTAATCTTAATGATGTATCAAGAGCCACAGTATCCAAGCTAATGTTAGCTAATATTAGCAACAGGAGTAATTGAGGACATAAGAAAAAGCTGTCTGAAAGGGATCTCTGAGTGCTAACCCCGATTGTATCTGAAAAAATAAACAACATGGGACCAGAGCTGCCCGATTCACTGCAGAATTAAATGTGCACCTCAACTCTCCTGTTACAAGCAAAACTGTTGGTTGGAAGCGCCAAGTGGTCAATATATATAGTCGGACTGCTATAGTCACTCGTGCCAGTGCCAAATATTGGTTTCAATAGTGCCAGAAGTGAAAATCTTGAGCTGTGAACAAATTGAAACATGTTTCACCTTCACGGTCTTTCCCACATGTGAGAGAGTTACGGTGTGGAGAAGCCACAATGAAGCATGCACAGAATAAAGCATGGGGGTGGATCAGTGATGGTTTGGGCTGCAATATCATGGGCTTCCCAAGGCCCAATACTTGTGCTGGACGGGCATGTCACTGCCAGTGACTACCGGACCATTCTGGAGGACCATGTGCACCCTATGTGTCAAACAGGGTATCCTAAAGGTACATTTACCTTTAGGTACATAGGTTTATGAAGATAAAAAGTGAAGTTGAACATCTCCCATGGCCTGCACAGTCACCTGATCTAACTGTCATTGAGCCACTTCAGGGTGTTTTGGAGGAACCAGTCAGGAAACGTTTTTCTCCCCCATTAGAGCTTGGTTTTTGGTGCTTAGAGGCTAATAAAAATGTAAAGCTAACGCTCCTGGTGTTGAAACACTTTCCTAATGTACAACCCAGGGTGGAATACAAGACATTCACCGGCTGATAATGTCCCTGAACAGAGTAAACACAACAGCAAAACATGCCTCTGATTGTTTGCCAATTTCTGCTAGTGGTAATTTGCTATAACAGCCGGCTGGATATATAAATATTGCTGTTTATTACACGACTGCTTGCCACATAAGAAAGTAATTACACAGGAAATATCGATTTGAGCCGAAATATATTATTACCTCATTAAAGGGTTCTGCAAAGAAAAACAATTCCTAGCAAGCAGCTCTAAACAAACAAGACCAAACAAGACACATTCAGGTGAAAAATTACAGCCGTATTGCTTATTGCACAGCTTTTCAGCAGGTAAATGAAGACAGCAACATGAAATATTGATTTCAGAAGAAACTGTTTTAAAACATTACTTTTTTTATTACCCCTCAGTCCACTACTATGTAGGAACAAATAATTCTAACAACATCACAAACACATCAACAACAAAGGCCTAATAATGAAGTCCAACTGAAATTAAATGTATGCTTTTCTGGCCTTAAAGGGACAGTTCATGCAAAAATGAAAATTTTCTCACCTTTTACTCACCCTCAGGTTTCAGAGTTAAACACAAAAGAAGATATTTTGAAGGTTTGAAACCTGTAACCACTGATTTCCATCATAGAAATAGCAAGTCAATGGCTTTCAACATTTTTCAGAATAACTTATTTTGTATTCAACAGAAAAAAACAAGTGATGGGTGTTTAAATGATGACAGAATTTTCAGTTTTTAGGTGAACTATCCCTTTAATATCTCTTAGCTATGCTCAAAAATGACCAAATTTATATTTTAAATATTGTAACTAGGGCTTGACATTAACTTTTCTAATTAACACCCACTGTGGCTAGAAGATTCCTAACATTACTAGCCACATGCCATTTTCACCAGCCACACTTTTGTTGTTGGGAAAATATATTTTATATAAATAAATGTGACTTTGACATGCTAAAATTAACTTAATTTGTTTTCCACTTGCTCCTTAATCATTTCAAGCAGTTATCGCCCGATAACGATTACCTTAAAAATAGCATTTATAGGCCAATTAACGATAATTTTAATAATACCATTTATCGGCCGATAATGATAAACTTAAAAATAGAATTCATCAGCCAATAACGATAACCTTAAAAATAGCATTTATCGGCCGATAACGATGACCTTAAAAATACAATTTATTGGCCAAAAACGATAACCATAAAAATAACATTTATCGGCCGATAACGATAAACTTCAGAAATAGCATTTATCGGCAAATAACAATAACCTTAAAAATATTATTTATCGGCCGATAACGATAACCTTAAAAACAGCATTTATCGGCTGATAACGATAACCTTAAAAATACAATTTATTGGCCAAAAACGATAACCATAAAAATAACACTTATCGGCCGATAACGATAAACTTCAGAAATAGCATTTATCGGCCGATAACGATAACCTTAAAAATAACATTTATCGGCTGATAACGATAACCTTAAAAATAGCATTTATCAGCCAATAACGATAACCTTAAAAATAGCATTTATTGCCTGATAATGATAACCTTAAAATAGCTTTTATCAGCCAATACAATAATCTTAAAAATAGCATTTACCGGGCAATAACGATAACCTTAAAAATAGCATCTATCGGCTACTAACGATAACCTTAAAAATAGCATTTATCGGCCAATAACGATAACCTTAAAAATAACATTTATCGGCCAATAACGATAACCTTAAAAATAACATTTATCGGCCAATAACGATAACCTTAAAAATAACATTTATCGGCCAATAACGATATGGCCGCCGATACATTGTGCATCCCTAATTTTATTTGTACTTCTGTAGTTTAACCTCTGCAGAAAACCATGTTGCAATGTAACAGAAACGTCACATTTTTGTTCTCTCACCTTAGTAGGGGTCTTATTGCTGGTGGGCAGCCTCCTGGCGGCCATGCCAACCAGAGCACAAGTGAAGGCGGAGGACAGGAGTATGACGGAGAACACCAGCACCCAGGGGAGAGAGCAGAGGTAGCAGGGCCCGCCGGCCGAGGTGCAGACCAGCACATGGAGGGCAGAGCCGAACAGACACAGCAGGTAGAAGGGCAGAGAGAGCAGAGACGATGCCAACGGGACATCCACCACCGCGTCCCTGCTCAACGCCTCCGGCATGGCCAACAACAGCAGGAACAACACCTGGAGAAGCAGAGAACGATTTAATTACACACACTAGAGACTTAAAAATATATCACGATATTTTTTTGGTATTTATTGAGATAATGATAAAACATAAATCATAAATAACAAGTATTAGTAACACACAAAAGTACTGCATTTTTTGAAATAAGTATTTATTTTCTTTATAAATACAGTTGAAGTCAAAAATATTAGCCTTCCTGTGAACATTTTTTTGGTTTTTTTAGATATTTCCTAAGTGATGTTAAACAGAGCAAGGAATATTTCACAGTATTTCCTGTAATATTTATTTCATTCTAAGACTGAAAGAAAAGCAAACAATTTTAAGATCAATATTATTAGCACTTATGAGAGTTGTCAATTTTTCAATTGTTTATTATGCCTAATTATCATAATAACCTAGTTAAGTCTTTAAATTCCTCTATATATGCTTTCTCCTATTATTTTTCTATTTTTAAGCTCCTGGATACCTACTATTCAACGGAGCTCAACACACTGAACCGGCTTATCAAGCTTTTCAGGATCATAAATACACAAGCTGATGTTCTGAAGCAGGTTATAAACTTTGCAGGACCCCAAGAACAGAGTTCAAGACTTCTGAAATAGTGTAGTGATCACACACTGTAATGTTGTTTGATTCATTCATGATTGATTCATGGCGCTCTTCTTCATAAACTTCACATGTAGATTACTGAATAAAAACACCACCATGATGGAAACATCTATCAAGCATGAACACAATAAACAAACGCTTGTGACAAAATCTGGATGATTCCTGTTCATCAAACCCTCCTCATGCAATGCTAATTGACGTAGCCCTTAACGCTGTGAGGGATACAATAAAACAGTTTGATTTCTTTCATGTTCTGTGATATGAAACATATCTGCTTGCAAAAATATTTAATTTATACTGGTATACTTTTTTATAGTTAATTACTGCAAAAACAGCCAGTAAAATACCACATACATTCTTTACAGTTCACTCCTGTCATATGCACTGCAATGTGGGTCAATTAAAAAAAAAATGTTTAAAGTCACTGCATGTTAGCAATTATACTACCTGATTATGCTGCTATACTTTCTATTATATACATATATATATATATATATATATATATATATATATATATATATATATATATATATATATATATATATATATATATATATATATATATATATTCATATATATATATATACATACATACATGGCTTTACATTAGAATTGAGAAGCAACACGACTGATAAAAATAATTGCTGTAACGACGGGGAGTGACACTGACAACAGAAGGTAGGATCCAAATGCAGGTTTATTCAAAGTCAGGCAAGCGATGGTCAATTTAGGTGCAAACAGATATATGTAGACAATCCAGAATCATAGTCGAATAACAGGCAAAAGGTCAAAAGGCAGGCGGCAGACAAGGACAAAAGGATAAGCTAGGCTAATAATCAAAAACACGGCAAAGGCAGACAAAGGAAACGCGTTGTAATGTCACTATCAGTAAACAAGACTCGGCAATGTGAATGAGTGTGTGTGCTGCTTAAATACTGTGTGAAATCAGTCTTGAAGCAGGATCAGCTGTAGGAGTCTAATCAGTGGAGACTTGGGGCAGGTGTGTGTGTGTGGCATGACTGAATATGTAGTCCATTAACTGGCAGATTTATAGTTCCATGAGTGAGTGTTTACCAGCGACATCTGGTGGTTGGTTCGCTGGTGAACATGACAATTGCATTCGCAACTTCGCGCGAGCAAAGCAGGTGTATACTGAATAAGAGGATAAGTATAAGTATATAAGTAAAGTCTACAGCTATATTTTGCTTGTTTTGACATATTTAAAAATTTTGGCTAAGACATAATTTATTGTTTATGTTTGGTGTGGTCAAAGATAAATTGTGTTAATCCTTCATTTTGGGATCTGAAAATTATGTGAAATAAAAACCAATTGTAATATATGAAACCCTGACCCATTTGCTCATGATTATTAAGCAAGCTCATAGGTGTATGTATATATATGTGTGTGTGTGTGTGTGTGTGTGTGTGTGTGTGTGTGTGTGTGTGTGTGTGTGTGTGTGTGTGTGTGTGTGTGTGTGTGTGTGTGTGTGTATATATATATTCTATCTTAATTAAGGTGATCAAATGCTGCTATTGCAATTAAAGACAAAAATGAGACAAGTTTCGCTAGTGTAAAATGTAAATAAATTACAGTAAAAGTACTGTAAAAATGTCACACTGTAAAAAATAAAATGTGTCAAAAGGCATTTCACCAGACTGATTTTAGGTCTTATTGTTAGCCTTACACTAAGAAAGTTATTTTGCAAATGATAACATGTATCATCCCTAACACACACACACACACACACACACACACACACACACACACACACACACACCTCTGTTTACCGCTTGTGTTAACATCTGTCTTGGGTGATGCCATCACAAACAGCCGTTTGAGAGCGAAAGCCCTTTATGGCAGGTATTAAAGCTGCTGTAAGTGATTTTCGGGGAATATGGCTCATAAAACGTCCCTGGCAAACCTCAGTGAAAGCGGTGTCTTGAGAAATCACACACACATCTCTGGGAGAACACAAAGATCTGCACACAGCAACAAAAACATTTAATGATCTAAAAGGTTTTGGCCAATCAGAAATGCTCTCTGCGTGTCAATCAATTTGGACATCAGGGTGTGCTGACGGTGGAGCGGTTGACTTTTTTGGGAAGTTTTGGGAGAAATTTGTCAGCAAAAATTGCAGAAATTACCTCGCAGAACTTTTGTTAATTCTCCATTGGCCACTTTTGTTTTGGACAGAACTGAACTGCTCTCTGATTGGACCCTTTTGAATTGTATTTGTCTAGATTTTCCAGAAATGATCTCGATGTCAAAAATATACATGTGACATTCACATAGTTATATCTATTAAGATCACTCACTCACTCAATCATACACACACTTGTACAGCTATCTTTATGGGGACTTCCCATAGACATAATGATTTTAATACCATTTAAACTGTATTTTCAATCCCCTTAGCCCTAAACCAACCATCAAAGAAAACAATCTGCATTTTACGGTCTCAAAATACTTAATTCTATGTGATTTATGAGCCGTTTTCATCATGGAAAAAAGTCTCCACAGGGTCATAATGTACTAATATACATATACAGTGTGTGTGATTTTTCCTAATAGAATATAACCTCTTAATCCTGAAACATCATTCCAGTTCGAAAATATAGCTCATACCTCATCCGTACCCCTAAACCCAACCCTAGCTTTAAATTATTCCCAAAATCAGAGGAGATTAGTAGTTGCAATAGTTGTAGAAGCACACAAACCTAATTGTAAACCTAAATTTAATATGGACTGTATCTCTTGAATCTCATTGGCCGACTAGAAGTTTGTTCCAGGAATAACATCGATGTTGGACAAATTGCATAACCATTGCTATACTTGTGGGGATATTTAGTCCCCACAACATAAGGAACACAAAGCACACACACAGATATCTTGGAGACTTTTCATAGACTTCAATTGTTTCTACACTGACCAAAATATATTTCCCATCCCATTACCCCAACCCTACCCTAAACCTATCTCTTACAGAAACCTGTTTGTTTTTTTACACATTCAGATAAGCATAATTTAGTACTTCTTTCCATTATAATCCGTATCAATGTCAAAAAAAAAAAATCCTTGGTCTCCATCCTCAATCATCATTTATTGTTCATTTAATTGCCCAACAACAATACTGCGATTCTTAGTGTGCTTCACACAGGTGAGTGGGCTTGACAAACCACCTGTCAGACCAGCCTGATCTCACGAGAAAACGTAAGTATTTTACGTTTTGTCAGTTTAGTTACGAGTTCAGTCGTATGAATATGTACGATTTTGAAAAGGAGAACAATTGTCTGATGAAGAGCCGGGTGGCTCGAAACGTTACACGCTCTGTGTCAGCCTTTTTAATTTAATAAAATTTGTAGTTTTGGAGCCTTGGTGTTGCCGCCTTTGATTTACATTTATATTAGCTAATTAAATAATAATAATAATAATAATAATTCGTTACATGTATATAGCACTTTTCTGGGCACTCAAAGCGCTTTACACAATGGGGGGGGGAACCTCCTCATCCACCACCAGTGTGCAGCATCCACCTGGATGACGCGACGACAGCCATTTTGCGCCAGACCACACACCACACAACAGCTGATTGGTGGAGAGGAGACAGAGTGATGATATGCCAATCATGATATGGGGAGGGTTAGGAGGCCATGATGGACAGAGGCCAGTGGGCAGATTTGGCCAGGATGCCGGGGTTAAACCCCTACTCTTTTTCGAAGGAAATCCTGGGATTTTTAACGACCACAGAGAGTCGGGACCTCGGTTTAACGTCTCATCCAAAATTAAAAACCTCATGTGAAACTCTGAATCTGTGTCTCATGTTGAAGTCTGCTACTGTCCACTGGAGGTTGCATTTCAGTCACGGACACATGCTTTGAGAACCTTTCTGAGTGAATGAATGAAATGCACTGGTTTCCACAATCCGGCGTGTAACACACATTTTTAAAGCAGAATATCCAATTTTAGCATTGTTTTTCAGATAAACAAGAATGTTCACTGTTCATGTTTTTTAAATATCTGCAAACATATTATGGTATTTTTATGCGTTAGCAGAGTCCAAAACTTACATACAGCACCTTTAAACACAAAGAAGACTTATGGGAAATTAATAATGGCTTGTTTACACACTAGACACCAAGGACAAACGTTCAGAAACTACCCTATAGCAAATCTAAAGAATTCAGATGTTATTTACTCCATAGCACAAACGTCAGAAGCCTCTTGCTAAAGCATAATCAGCTTTTTTTTTCTGGTAAAATCCATCGACTGCAATGACATTACTGCACATTTCTCAAGCTCTGGGAGATTTCTGATAAAAGAGGACACACGCTGATGTGTCCTTGCCTGCGACTGGCAACAATGCCGCGGCAGTCAAACGATCGCTTTGAAACGCTCTCGCTCTTTTCTTGTCCCCATCCGGTTCACTCGCTCACGGCTGTCTTGGCTGACATCTCGATGGGACGTTACTCTTGCGCTCTGAACGACGTTTGAAAAAAAGTGACATAAAAAAACAAGAAACTTTTCGCTCAGAACTTGAGCTCGGAGGGTCAAAAAAATGGCTCGGTTAATATTTAACAGAGCAAAGAAAGACACAAACTGCCGAGACTATATGAGATAAAAACTGGATGCGGAAGCTGGATTTTTCTTTATATATAAACGGCCAAAAGAATAAGTTGAATGGCTGCAGGCTGGAGCAGTTTGTCGAAACTGAGAGGGAAGTTACGTCATTTCAGACACTATTTTTTTTGTTTTTTAAGATGCTGATTTTTTTTTTTTAAATAAACATACAGTTGAAGACAGAATGATTAGATCTCTAGAATTATTAGCCCCCCTGTATAATTTTTCCCCAATTTCTTTTTAACGGAGTAAATATTTTTTCAACACTAAATATAATACTTTTATAAACTCATCTCTTATAACTGATTTATTTTATCTTTGCCATAATATTTGACTATATATTTTTCAAGATACTAGTATTCAGCCTAAAGTGACATTTAAATGCTTAACTAGGTTAATTAGGTTAACTAGGCAGGTTAGGGTAATTAGGCAAGTTATTGTTTAATAGTGATTTGTTCTTTAGACAATCGAAAACAAATTTAGCTTAAAGGGGCTAATAATACTGACCTTAAAATGATTTCTAAACAATTAAAACTGCTTTTATTCAAGCCGAAATAAAACAAATAAGACCTTCTCCAGAAGAAAAAATATTATCAGACATACTGTGAAAATTTGCCCTGTCAAACAAAATTTGGGAACAATTTAAAAAAAGAGAAAAAAAATTAAAAGGGAGGCTAATAATTCTGACTTCAACTGTAAATATTGTACTTTGTTGGTTTTTATTAGAATTAATTCTTTAACCAGAATTATACATTTATAGATTGTTAAATTTTCGGTAATGTTACTGTAGTTTCAAGCATCAGTCATTTATTTAAAAATCTAAAACCTATTTAAGTTTTCAGTGTTTTGAAAGATATCTAGAGTATTCTGACCTATAAGATCTTTTAATTAACTATTTCAGGTCTATCTATACAAGCTTCGCATCTAATGTTACTTTATATTAAGCTACATGTGGAAACAAACACCTATTTTATGAGACAATAGTCTTGTGAACACTTGCAATGTCAATCGTTGCTCTAAATCTTCCGGTTTCAGACTGGTGAATGCATTTTTTATGCATTCTCAATGGTATGACCCATTATAGGGGTGGTCAAATATATATTTTTATCACCCATTATTTTATTTATTTGTTTTTAAATGTAATTGTTTTTGCATTGAATAGCCATTGTCCCTAACGTTTAACAGTGTTAAATCATAAATAAATCATGAATAATTACACCACAACTATTTTATAATGAAAAAAGAACGAGCTACAGTGGTTTCCCTGGTTCCACAATTTTCCTTTTGATTTATTCACAATTTCCTTCAGTTTCTGACAGAAAGTGAAGATTGGTTTTGCTAGATGTTCACAAATGATGTATGTGCCGTTGCAATTTTTTATTCAAATTGGCAACCTTGGATGTAAACATACAGCAACATATTGTGACCTACAACTTGTTTCCGACACTCAGAAAAGCAAGTTGTTAACAAGACAGCAAAGGTGCTGCTGACTACAGTACACGCTTGATGAATCGAACAACAGATTTGCCAACTTTATCCAGCAAGCCGGCAAAAGGTCTTCACTGTAATGAAGTGCACCAATTAGCTTTAGTCACGCTGTTGGACAAAAGGTCAAAATAAACGAGGAGCAGAGCTGCGAAAAAAAAGTAGCACAAATGTCCGCACAGCTATAGAGGACTCCAGAGGCTGCCAAAAAAAAGCAGGTAATTTGCTGTGTAATTTTTACAGAGGCTTTAAAGGGAAAAACAGAAACCTGTTCAATTTGGATGAGTTTGAAATCACAAAATACGACAGTAAAACACACTGACCTGAAAAAATAGTTTAGTTCAGATGGAGAATGAGCATGGTGTCATCTGAAGACAAAGGAGAACTGCAGAAATTGATTTTAGAGAATGTTGTATATTTTCATCAAGCATTTTTACAGTAAGGCTAAATTTACTTCACTATAGACAAGGATTTGCATCATGCGCAGGGCTTCTGTCTGTCCGGTGACTCTAGCTTTAACATTGATTGAACAGAATATGTGCAGTTGAGAAAGGCTTAGACTTTTAATGTTGTGCAGACAAGTTTTGCAAAAAAGAGGAAGTATGTATGGGTGCGGCCAATGGAGGACTGGAAATTGATTGACGAATTTCACTAAACACTACTTGTTAATATCAGCTGCCTATTTAAGTTGACGTCAGGAAATGAAAACTGTGCGCACCACTGAATGTAACTCAGTGGATACGCATTGTGGATACCAGAATTCTGTCTATCGAATTTTTTATTTGTATCCAATAAATTGCTAATATGTTAAATCTTGAAGAAAAACCTCTCCTGATCTTTTTTATTGAAGATTCATGGAATTGATATATTATTCCAACACTAACGTCATATATGGGTTGGTGTTGTATATTACGCTACAAAAACCTTGTAAAAAAAACGCAAATACACTAAAAAAAACCTTAATTTTACTGTTTATTTCCAGCAGCTGGGGTGCTGGAAAAAAATGCAAATAACAGCCGTTAAATTACAGACATTTACTGTAAAATAACGAATATTAAATTATAGAAATTTCCTTTGATTTAAATTTCTGGTAAATTTCTGTAATCTAATATTTGTTATTTTACAGTACATGTGTGTAATTTAATGGTCATTATTTTACGTTTTTTTACGGAAGCACCCCAGCAGCCAGAAATAAACCGTAAAATTACGGATTTGTTTTACAATGTACATTTTTAGCTATTTTACAGACGTATTTGTCTCTATATATAAAACTTCTTATATATTATTATAACTGTAAGGTTGAATTTTCAACATCAAAAGTCGACAGAGCAGAGATCAACATCCCATAATGCAATTCACCACCGTAAACACGTGAAAAACACTTAAAATACAAAAACTGCAATGAACAGATATTATTTTTACAGTATAGTAATATATAACTATTGCATATTGGAATTAACTATATATATATATATATATATATATATATATATATATATATATATATATTCTGGTAAATAGTAAGTCAATTTCCCTCTTTGTGTGAGCTATCCCTTTAATATTAAGATTCATCTAAAAGCAAAAAAGCAGAGAAACAAATCATAAATCTCATGCGGCTTCTAAAGGACACTTGCAGTCTCTGCGATTGATATAGCAAGAGACCTTTTCCTGCCACAGTTCAACAGTTGTATTTGCTAAGTGCATACGATCCATTACTGAAGTACTGGAGACTTCAAACAGTCGATTCCTCCTGCGGTCAATGAGATCTAAAGGACAGAGAGTCCGGTGGGATTGCAGGACTGGAGAATGTGGAAGGTTTGAGGTTTGAGGTTGAGCGGAGGGTCATGGGAGATGGAGAAACCCCGCTTCTCCTTTCCTCAGATGGGACTTGAAGATTTGCTGCGGGGCAAGCCAATGGTATTTTGGGTTGCATTAGATGCCAAGACCTTCACAGGGTTGCGGATAACAATGCGGATAACAATTCGACTAGTTTAAGTATCTAACGTAAGCTAATTTTGTTTATTTATTTTTTTTTGTAAGCAATCTAAATTAATTTAGAAATAATAATAATGATATTTTAATAATATAATTATTAATAATTATAATTTTAATAATACAATATATAAACCATCAATTTTTACTATTTTAAAGGTGCTGCATGTAAGTTTTTGACTCTTCTAAAGCATACAAATACCAAAACATGTTTGCAAGAAACATGCTAAGTAAATATTTATGTGTATCTCAAAAATACTGCTGAAGTCATGCGTAAATGCAAGAGTGCAAGGGTGATGGGTGTTTCCCAGTGTTGGGTTGCAGCTGGAAGGGCATCTGCTCTGCAAAACATATGCTGGATAAGTTGGCGGTTCATTCTGCTGTGGAGACCCCTGATTAATAAAGGGACTAAGCTGAAAATACTGTATAAACACTTGTTTTCAGTATAAAACTAAATGATAAAAGGATTTTGTGTGTGTGTGTGTGTGATACATTTTCTTTCCAAAAGAGCATCCTTGATTTTAAATAGGAGTTTTTGTATCATAATAAATGTTATTTCCTGCTAATTCAACTGCAGAATAAACATTTAATTAAAAATGAATTTAAATATTTTATAGTCTTTTGTGGATTTTTTTTCAGGATTCTGATGAATAGAACGTCACAATTTCTTTAGAAACAAAAGCTCTTGTAACATTATAAACACTATAAACAGGGTCAGGCCAGAGATATTGATCCTCCTTCACTGTAAGACCTGTGTGTGTCCCCCTCATTACAGGCCGGCCAAACACTCATACATACAAACAACAACGCTTGTGTGTGGGTCAGCCAACTAACAACAACAAACAAAACAAACAAAGCAAAGCAAAGCAAAACAAAACAAAACAAAACAAAACAAAACAAAACAAAACAAAACAAAACAAAACAAAACAAAACAAAACAAAACAAAAATAAAAATAATAAAAATAAAATAAATATTATAAAATAAAATAAAATTTAATTAAATTAAAAATACATTTAATTTCTAGTGTTAGGCAAATAAAAATAATTTAATTATTCATTTAGAATAAATTGATGCACTATATCATAATAAGTAATAAAATGAAGCAATATAAACTATATAAATAAATAAATATTAGTATATGTAATATACCAGTATTTAATTTAATATATATTTAATCTTAGTATTCAATATTTACTTAGCAAAGATTAAATATTAGTTAATATACCAATCTAACAAAAAGGACAAACAAAAAAACTATAGACAAACAAATAAACAAACATTTTTTGTTATATTAAGCAATAAAAGTAATATAAATTATATAAACAAATATATAAATAAAGAATACCATATTATTATATATAACACACTAGTATTTATTGTAATATTTGAATAAAATAGAATAGAATGAAATAAAAATATAAACACATATAAACCAAAATCTCTCGTAACATTATAAATAAGTCATTTTGATTATTTAACGCATCAATAAAAGACAAAAAAATAAAACATATTGAGCCCAAACCTTTAAACAGCAAGTCAAGCGCAGTCTTTTAATACAATATGTGACAGATATTGAACAAATAAACTGGCTAAATAACTACAGTAAATAAATAACTACAATAATTCATTGCGCAAAACTATTGGAGTCTCAGCAAATCGACTGAGCGCTATAGATTGTGAATAATAACAAGAACATCGCTCACGGCAGATCTGACTTCTGACAGTAATTGTGTTTATTCTTGAAGGTGGTGAATTTGTTTTCTAAAGTGCTGCTTTGAGAAGTGCTGTCTTCTCTGAGAGGGTTTTAGTGCTGACAGTCCACGCTGCAGATGGAAAATATGTGGCCTCATGAAAAAACAAAGTTTTATAAACCTGTTTTAAAGGGGACCTATTATTATTTTAATATTATTACACAATGAAAAATACATCTTTAATGTCCCTAGAGTGTGAATGAGAAGTATCAGCTCAAAATACCTCACGAATAATGTTTTATAACAGAGTCTTTTCGGCTTTGATCCTAATTGTGCCATTTTGGTGACTGTCACTTTAAATTCAAATGAGATTGTGCTCTTCTTCAAAAGAGGGCGGAGTTATAAATGCCCGTGTGTCAGCATAGTGGCAGATTCAAAACTCTGATGGCAGATGGCAGCTTCTCACTCAGGGCTGTCTATGCTAATGAGAGAGAGACTTTAAATAGAGGGCGGGGCTTTCCCCCCTCTAATGACACATACAAAAGGGAGACTGTCAATCAGAGTGTTTCTGCAGACTGTTTTATCAAGTGTGAGTATAAAAAGCTAAATTAATTCCTTTTTATTGTTAGAGGCTGGCTATATTTAAACACTGTTACCTCAAAACTGTGTTTAAACTGATTTTTAAAGGTATTTTTGCATAACGGGTCCCCTTTAACTAATTAACAGACACTGTAAAAATATCTGAGAATGGGCTACATGCACAGCTAGTGTTTTTCAGCCAATGATGAACTCCCGATGAGAGCTTTATGTGACTATTTTCAATTTCATAAGGCTCCTTTTACAGCATTGATGTTGTAATGTAATTCAAATATATTCAGTTAAATAGACCAAAGCATTAATTTGGTTGTTAACCCTTAAAGACCTAGAGGTATTTTGTGGGCACCTAATAGGCCTATATTATTATTATTATTATTATTATTTTAAAGCAGTTTTATTGTTATTTTAGCAGTCAGCATCAAGTGTCATATATTATTTTAAACAGGAGAACCTGAAGCTTCAATCTGTATCATTTAAAGTTCCAGTCTAAAATATTTTTGGGTCCAAAAGCATATGAACAGACAGAAAATATTCCAGAATTTTAAGAAAAATGTTTTTTAAAAAAGTGGCATTTTCTAGTTATTACAAACAGAACCTTATAAAGTTTGTTTTTCTTTCTTTAGAAATACATGCTATGATGTTTTATACTTCCAAAATAAATTTTGTCTACATCCACCATTTCCTGAGCAAGTTATAGCAATTTATTTCAATGTTATTTCAAGGTGTTTTTCAGTGGGGAAAAAACAGTGCATTTATTTACTGATAATGTATTTGCCCAAAAGTTCTGGGAATGAACTAAACAGAAAGATTGTTACAAAATAACAGAACACTGAAGCAAGTTTGACTTTTTCCAAATCATATATTTTCAGTTACCATAAACAACACCACTTACAATGAAAAATAAGAAAATAATAAATAATGCGTCAAAGTCCCAATAAACATGGTGCAAATCCTCAGTAAAAATAGATATAAATATTTACTAAACCATTAATAGCTACATAAATAAACTAGATTCAATATGGACCATCCTTAGGTTTAATGTGCCAGCATGGATATGGTGTTGACCCTGCTGCTTCTCAACTTGATTTGCAGACAAAGAGCCGCACCGTCATTTGCGTCCTTTGAAAACAGCAAGACCAGATCTTCGTCTTTGCTGTGTCACTGTTTTGTCATGTTTTTGTGCTGCTGTGCATGCAAAAGTACTTAGTATGATAATTATTTCATGCAAAACTTTTTTTTTATTTTTTTTTTAGCCTATTTCTCATTCTGGGTTGTTCAAATAGCTGATTGGTGGTCCACAAAGGGAAACCTATGCTCATTGGCTGAGAGAGAGCGAGTTTGAACCAATTTGCGCATGAAGGAGGGACAATGCATCAATGCATATATATATATATATATATATATATATATATATATATATATATATATATATGTATATATATGTATATATATGTATATATATGTATATGTATATATATGTATATGTGTATGTATATGTATGTATATATATATATATATATATATATATATATATATATATATATATATATATATATATATATATATATATATGTTTTGGAAAGGTTAATTTGAGATTAGATAGATATCAATTTAAAGGCACAATTTGTCATTTACTCCACTAGAGGGCGCATATTCACAACAAACAAAGATATAGATGACAGCATGACCTGAGTGTTCAAATCATGGGAGTTGTAGTCTTTATTACATCCTACAGGACTCTTGCAGAAATCATATTCATGGATGAGATAAAGTATTAATTAACACTTATTATCATGCTAGTACAAACCAGATTCACCCTACAGAAAATGTTGAGTGTTTTACTAGTTATCCATCATATACTCATGAAACATGATGAAATATAAAAACAAACACATTCATACCTATAACCCGTCCTGATGAATAATGATGTATGAATGCTGCAGGAAACACTAGGTAATTTGAGGTTTGATTCCATGTTGACTTGAGGAAATAAGAAAGCGTAGAAAACCCAATATAAAGCAGTGAAGGCTGAAAGACTGCAGAGGTGAAGAAAGGCTGAAGCTGATCTGAAGTCTGCTCAGAGCGCGGCCTGATCTTTATTGGTAATTAGAGAGGAGAGAGGGACTAATTAAGCTCATAATGAGTTGGCAGGGTCAGGCCAGAAATATTGATCCTCCTTCACTGTAAGACCTGTGTGTGTCCACCGGACACCTCATTACAGGCCGGCCAAACACTCATACATACAAACAACAACGCTTGTGTGTGGATCAGCCAAATAACAACTGGAAAATAGATATGTAAATACAACCAAATATTTTAGGTTCAGGGTAAGTAAACAAAATAAAATAAACAAAAGCAAAAACAAAACAAAATAAAATAAAATAAAATAAAATAAAATAAAATAAAATAAAATAAAATAAAATAAAATAAAATAAAATAAAATAAAATAAAATAAAATAAAAATACATTTCTGGTAGGCAAAGAAAAAAATAATTTAGTTATTCATTTAAATTAAATTGATGCACTATATTATAATAAGTAATAAAATTAAGTAATATAAACTATATGAATAAATACATATTCGTATATGTAATATACTAGTATTTAATTTATATATAAATAATATTATTATTCAATATTCACTTGGTAAAGACTAAATATTAGTTAATATATACATTTTAAAAAAGAACAACAAAAAACAATAGACAAACAAGTACACAAACAAATTTTGTTATATTAAGTAATAAAAGTAATATAAATTATATAAACAAATATAAAAATAAATAATACCATATTATTATATATAACACACTAGTATTTATTGCAATATTTAAATAAAATAAAATAGAATAGAATAAATTAAAAATATAAACACAAAATTTAGTTGTTATTTTTTAATGATAATTATTTATTATAGTTTATATGAATTATTATAACAACTAATATAAAATATATACATAAATAAACAAATAAATGAATAAATAAATATTAGTATGTGTAATTTAATTTAATATTAGAATTTAATATTTAATTAGCAAATATTAAATATCAGTCAATATATCAATCTAACAAAAATAACAAACAAAAAAATATACACACAAAAATACTATATACTATATAACCCTATATTATATAAAGTGATAAAAGTATTATAAGCCATAAATAAACAAACAAATAAATAAGTAAATAAAAATGTAATATATATAATACATTAGTATTTAATGTAATATTAAAATAAAATAAAATAAAATAAAATAAAATTAAATAAAATTAAATTAAATTAAATTAAATTAAATTAAATTAAATTAAATTAAATTAAATTAAAACACATATTATTAAAAAATAATTTAGTTATTAATTTAGATTAAATGTACACACTATTTTATATTAGGTATTCAAATTAAGTAATATAAACTAGATAAATAAACACATAAAATCAGTAAATAAATATTAATATACGTAGTATACTAGTATTTAATTTAATATTCATTTTAATAATAGTATTTAATATTTAATTGGTAAGTATTAAATAATGGTCAATATATCAATCTAACAAAAATGACTAACAAAAATTTATACAATAAAGAGCAAACAAAGGAATAAATGCACTATATTATATTAGGTAATATAGTTTAATATTTATTAGTAAAATTTAAATATCAGTCAATAAATTAATCTAACAAAAATGATAAACAAAAAAATTATAGACAAATAAATTAACAAATAAATATCAGGCAATATATCAATCTAGCAAAAATGACAAACAAATAAAAAGCTAAAACTAAAATTCTAATAAAACATATGTATTTATATTTATTTATTTATTTATTCATTTACAAATATATTAAGATTTTATCAAAACAAATATTTGAAAGATTAGTTAAGTAATCTGAAATATACAAAAAGATTCAACTTTGACTGAAAGCATTATTTATTGCTAATCCTTTCTAGATTTCTATAAATATCACAATACATTATCATCAATTCTTCACAATAAACGTATTATGAAAATCTGGTGTTGTCTGAAATCTGACAGCTTTAATCACAGGGCTGCAGAATTCCTTACGGCTTTCTCTGTAATCAAGAAAGAAATGACGTCTACCATTTTTCACAATCACACATCTATCTAACATTTATATTTCTCCTGAATAGAGCAAAATAAAAATAAAAAAAATAGACAAAGGCAGCTGATCACAAACATCACAACCAATGAGGAAACCACTCGAGTCTACACACACAGTTTTAACACTCAATAATCTACAACTAAATTACGCATTTATCCACAAACTTTTAATCTAAAAACTGGCTGTACTCATATATTCTTAACTGAAAATACTAATATAATGATGGCATAATAAAACATGCACTAATATTTTAAGCCAATTTTTGAAGGAAGGAAAATCTGAAGGAAATTAATATTTTTATTCAGCAAGAATGCTTTAAATTAATCAACAGTGAAAGTAATAATGACAAAAGACTTATTTTTCACATAAATGTTGCTTATTGAACTTTCTATTTATAAAAGAATGCTGAGAAATGCATCAGTTTTCTAGTTTTCTAAATATATTAATCAGCACAACTGTTTTCAACATTAATCAGAAGATTTGTGTGCTTTCATTTGAATATAATGTGATTTTATTTGACAAGGATGCAATAAATTGATGAAAAGTGACAGTGAAGATGTTTAGAATGTTAAACAAGCTTAAATAACTCAAAGACACTCTCTTTTGTGGTTAGTTTTCACAAAACATATTCAATGCTATATTTCCAACATTAATCATAATGAGTAATGTTGACAGATTAAAAAATCATCATCAAATAATGATTTCTAAAGGATCATGTGACACTGAAGATTATAGTAATGATGTTGAAATATTTCATTTCATTTCATTTTCTTGTTGGCTTAGTCCCTTTATTAATCCGGGGTCGCCACAGCGGAATGAACTGCCTGTTAAAATAATGGCTTTCAATAATTTGTTAATTATATATATATATATATATATATATATATATATATATATATATATATATATATATATATATATATATATATATATATATATATATTATAAACTTTAACATAAAAAATAATAATAAATAAAAATAAAAAAAATACCCCAAACCTTTGAACAAAATTTGGTGTGAAAAAAATCGGGGATTTTAGGTATAATCTGGTTTAAGAACAAATAATGTTCAAATGGCAAAATCCATTACAAATGAATCCATTATACATTGTGTAAATAAAAAAATAATAATAATAGTTAATTAAATAAAAAAATTCTAGTATAAAAATAAAACAAAATAAAATAAAAATAATTAATGAAATAAATAAACTAAATAAATAGTAAATAAAATAAAATCTAATTTAATAATATATTATATTTAATAATATTTACAATAGATAAATAGAATATCATAAAATAAATAAAAATACATTAATAAATAGAATTAAATATATATATATATACACACACACACACACACAAACACACACGCGCACACACATGCACACACACACACACACACACACATTTTTTTATATTTTTCATAATTTTATCATAAATCTTATTGATGAATTTAAACATAAATAATAATATATTTGGTATAATTTGTTTAATATATATATATATATATATATATATATATATATATATATATGTATATATGTATGTATATATATATATATATATATATATATATATATATATATATATATATATATATATATATATATATATATATATATATATATATATATATATATAAATATGTATATATATAAATATATATATATATAAATATATATATATATATATATAAATATATATATATATATATATATATATATATATATATATATATATATATATATATACACAGTATATTATATTATAAAACTTTATTAAATAACTGTATTAATTTAGTTTTTCAGAAAAAAAAAACCTGTAGAGCAGCTAATATAACACTTCCATAAATAACTAATTTCCCTAAAGTTAGCTAAACCTGCTTTTATTCATAATTCTGCAACCAACTGTACACCTCCTAAATTAACTTTGCACCACGAAATGAGTTTCACGAAGTGTAAAATGCTTAGTTTCTGCCATGACTGTGTGATAGACTTGGTGAAACACGTGTTGAAATCAGACAAGATCTGCTAAAACCTGCCTGAATATAGATGTGAAATTACGCTAGATGAAGCAAATGCTGCCCGTGAAATATGTGAATTTCCTGAGAATGAGTCAGGCTGACCTTTACAGCCTTGAATAAAGTTGAGCTTGAGGAGACGAATACTTGATTTAATGTGAGCCAAAGCCAGTCTGAGCAATGCAAACAGCCTAATTTTGACCAGCATGGCATGACATTTGACTTGTGGACTAGGGACGCCAACTATTAACTGACGATCCATTTAGTGTTGACAATTCTTTAAATCAATACAGCTTGGTATATTCAGAAGGGTGTCATTAACATGCATAGTCTCATAGTTAGACAAGTTAAAGGGCAGCTATTATGCAAAAATCACTTATATAAGGGGTTTAAACACAGTTGTGTGGGAACAGTCTATGAATATTACCAGCCTCTAATGGTAAAAATGATTAATTGTATTCTTTATATTCACACTTCCTAAAAACGCTCTGCAGAAACACTTTGATTGATGTTCTCTCGTTGTACATATCATCAGAGGGGAAATCCCCGCCCATTAGAGACTGTAGCTGCGTCCCAAATCGCATACTTATGCACTATTTTACGCCATTTTGTAGTATAAATAGTGTAAGTAGTGTGTTCACATTGAAAACTCTCAAAATAATAAGTGCACTTTAATTACCCGGATGATGCACTCATTCAGCCGCTAAAATGAAGTGTGGAATGATGGACACTTCACGCACTCAACGACCGCAGGTTTGCTTACGTAGCGGAAGGGGCGGAGCTATCGGACGCACATGTTGAATAACTTTATTTATTTTGGATGGTGAAAGCAAAATTCTCCTACGAGAGTGATTATAGCGCCTCCCGATGGTGAATTCGGCAATACTCACGGCAGGTATTACTTGATAATTCAGTCGTTAATTTCACTGATTTGGCAACAGTCAAACGTCATCAGGGAAACGGTTTGAATTTCCGCTTAGTAAAAAAACATTAGTGTGCCATTTGGGACAACACTACATACATATACTATCCTGTTGAGTGTGTAAGTGCATAAGTACATAGTGCATGAGTGCATAGTGTATAGTGTGCCATTTGGGACGCAGCATGTGTCTCTCTTCTTAGCACAGGATGTCAGTCTTGTTTTTGAATCTGCCATTATCCTGACACATAGGCATTTGTAACTCTGCCACTTACACTTACATCTCCAAAAGGCAATGACTGGCGCATTTGTATCACATTCCTTTATCAGCACCCCACTGGAAAATAGGCAGGACTTTTGCTATTTATTTAATACTTTTTGGTTACTTAATAAGGTAAATATCTGAAAAAAATAAGTCCAAAATTCCATAATCCAAATTCCATAACACTTACAAAGGCCACAACTGGCGCATTTGTATTGCATTCCTTTATCAGCATAACAGTGGAAAATAGGCAGGACTCTTTTTATTTATTTAATACTTTTTTGCTACTTATTGAAGTAAATATCAGAAAAAAGAGTCACAAAACCAGAAACATCTGATCATCTCCATTAGGGATGCTCAAAATAATCGATTAACCGTTAACCGAAAGGGTGCGTTTGTGACCGATTAATGCTACCAGTTAAACGATTAAAATGATTATTTTATATATTTTTAGTTTGGCTGCATAAGGGGCCGATTGAATGCGCTTTTGCTTTAAGAAGGGCATCTTTTGCATGCGGCTCATCCCAAACCTTTGAACAAAATTTGGTGTGAAAAAAATCGGGGATTTTAGGTATAATCTGGTTTAAGAACAAATAATGTTCAAATGGCAAAATCCATTACAAATGAATCCATTATACATTGTGTAAATAAAACAATATTAATAATAGTAAATTAAATAAAACAATTCTAGTATAAAAATAAAACAAAATAAAATAAAAATAATTAATGAAATAAATAAACTAAATAAATAGTAAACAAAATAAAATGTAATTTAATAATATATTATATTTAATAATATTTACAATAGATAAATAGAATATCATAAAATAAATAAAAATAAATTAATAAATAGAATTAAATATATATATACACACACACACACACACACACACACAAACACATGCACACACACGCACACACACACATTTTTTTTGCGCCTTTGCGTTAAGAGGGGCATCTTTTGCATGCGGCTCATCCCAGAGCAGCAGTTTGTGTTGTCAAGACAACTATAGAGAACTCTTAAAGAGCTTGGTTTCCGCTACATTCGTTCTTCCATGGCGGGGACCAAAATGCACCCCGCCACGGCTACGTACCCATTCAAAACATTCAGTTATTGTTGTTGTTGTTTTTAATAGCGGATTATAATCGCATCAAAACGTATTAAAATGTAAGTGAATTATAACAGCACAAACTTTTCTGTAACCGTATAGTGCTGTGCGCTATTGTTTAATCCTTTGGGGTTATGTGCTGACTGACTGACTGACAGGTGCGCAATGCGTGAGGTCAGCAAACTCGACGAAGCTTTCAGTTAAGATGAACACAGTTTCTATAGTTGTACTTTATTTATAGATAAAGTATGACTCTGTATATTTTCACTCTATCATGCTGGAGTTTATAGCCGTTTCGCTTTACTTCAGGACGCGTTACTACCGCTCTGAAGGTCTAATCGCTGTTTTAAGATATCCAGAGCTGTATGAATGTACAAATCTTTAATATCACAATATTATTAAATATTACAATTGTAACAACACAGACGACAACACTTTTGCACAATGGATACCCAGCTGATTCAGTCGTTTCATCTAAAAAAGCGCTGATGTTGACCTGGATCTGCGTCATAAACGCAACAAATAGGCTTTACCTTTTATTTTACAGCATATAAAGCATGTATGCACATTAATGCAATATCATATTTAAACAACAAAACTGTTTACAAAAAGTCAACATATGCGCGCGTTGTTGTTGTCTTTTCATCACGCAGCGCGCGCACTTGAACCGCGAGGGAGAGAGAGGAAACCACATAGCAAGACATAATCTTTAAAATAAGGATTTCTATTAAAATGTAAAAAGGTTTTGTGATTATAATAATAACAGCGGGGCATTAAATAAATGCATATTTTCCGTGGAGCTGGCAATTTGAGGAAGTCTGCAATTTTATTTGACGGAAGACAAAAATATGATTGGAAAAAAACTGCCTATGCCAGTTATTAAAAATAATCAGTCAGTGTTTTCGATTTGTAATATAAATTAATTATTTAAGTGAAAATAATTTAGGGCAGTCCTAGTTATTTTATTTATTTTATTTAGTTTATTCTGTTCTTCTGTGCTAAACTCTGCAGGTGCGTGAAAATGCTCTGTTGTATTGTTCTATTATTAATATGCTAGCATATAAAAATAAATCAGTATTTTATGCAATATTTAATGTGTCGGACACAAAATAGACACGTCAATTTGTTTAATATAAAATTAATAGTAATCTGACCAGTTAACCGTTAATAACCGATTAATGAGCGGCGGTTGTCGGTTAGCAAAATTAACCGAAATGAGCATCCCTAATCTCCATATTACATAACACTTATGTTACCAAAGACAACGACTGGCGCATTTGTATTACATTCTTTTTAGCACCACAGTGAAAAATAGGCAGGCCTCTCGCAATTCATTTAATACTTTTTTTGTTACTTAATAAAGAAAATATTAGAAAAAGAAGACCCAAAAACAGAAATATCTAATCACCGCCCATATGACATAACACTCACGTTGACAAAGGGAACGACTAGTGCATTTGCATTACATTCCTTTATCAGCACCACAGTGAAAAATAGGTAGGACTTTTGCTATTTATTTAATACTTTTTTGTTACTTAATGAAGCAAATTTCAGAAAAAAAGTCCCAAAAACAGAAATAACTGATCACCGTCCATATTACACAACACTTACATCACTGAAGGCAATGACTGCCGCATTTATATTACATTCCTTTATCAGCATCACAGTGGAAAACGAAACCATTTCTAAGTTGATTGGACGCGATCAGCACCAAATGGAATAATCATGCAAACAAAACCACTTATCCCGATAGTACAAAAGTGGCGATTTATTTAAACGATAAACGATCAGAGGAATGTGTGGAAAGCAGAGTGTGGGCCTCACCTGCAGTATGAAGGTCATGGCGATGATCATAGAGTACAGGTCGTATTTGCCCATCTGTTTGCTTAGAGCTGAACTCATGGCCTTCAGTGCATCCAGATATTGCTTTCTGACCTTCTTGCCCATGTTACTCAAAACCTCAGACTTGTTTCCGTCCACATAGAGCTTCATCCAGCTGCCATGAGCCTTCTCCGCCACACGAAACTGCTCATAGCCATCTTCTGTCGAAGATAGATAGAGGGAAAATATAGGCAAAACTAGAACAGAGAATGAACTATAAAAATGCTGTCTAACTAAATGCCAGCACTCTAGACAAGTTAACTGACTTGATTTGACTTTATAAGAGATTTAAAACACTCTACATGACTCCACTGGCAAACAGCACTATTAAAGTGCCCTATTATGGATTATGAATGGTTCAAATTTTAGTAGTGGCTGTCCCCAAAAACAGGTTGTTCAAAACAAACACTCATTGTCTGAGAATATGCATACAGTTTTAGCCCATTTCTCAACAAATACCAAACAAGTTGGTGAAAGTAACATTTTTCCAAACTCCTTTGCGTGACACTAATCTCTGATGATTGATCAATTGACCCAGTCTGTTGTAAACAATCACCATTTTATACAGTACATGAACAAACAGCATGGAGAAAGCATCCAGAGTTGCAAGGAAAGATGAAAGATTTTCCCAGGTCTGTATGCGCAATTAGGCAAGCAAATATTAATGTTTCATGTTGACGTCAACATAAAATGGCTTGAAATCCCTTTTGAAAATTACTCGAACTGTTCTTATAGAAACAATAACTTCATACCGGGTGCATATTTCAGATTTAAATCTCAGATGTTTTCATTCACTTGGAGCTGTACTACAGACTGCATTTCAAAAAACCATAATAGGGGCACTTTAATGAAAGAAATATAGAAAAAAAAAGAGTAAAAAAAAAAAAAAAAAACATTTATGATGAGAAAATTTTATTAGTATTGTTAATATTTTATATTTATATTTATATTTATATTACAGTATATAGTTTTTAAAGTTACAGTCTGTACATGTAAAAAAAGGACAAAATAAAATAAAAAAGAATAAATAAATAAAATATTATTTAAAAAAAACATGAATATATAAATAAAATAAAATTTGGTTAATAAATTACTAAAAAAATAAATATAAAAAACATAAATAAATAAATAAAAAATATAATAAATAAATTAATTAAAATATGAAAAACACAGTAACAATAAAATTAAAAATACAATAAATAATAAATAAAAAAAAACACAAACCCTGGGGCAAAGCAATCAATTTTTTTATTTTTATTTTTTTTACATAGTCCCTTTATTTATATGGGGTCGCCACAGCGAATGAACCACCAACTTATCCAGCATATGTTTTACACATATGTTTTACACCCTTCCACCCACAACACATCACTGGGAAACATCCGTACTCATATGCTACGGACAATTTAGCCTACCAATTCACCTATACCTCATTTCTTTGGACTGTGGGGGAAACTGTAGCACCTGAAGGAAACCCACACCAACTGGGAGAGAACAAGCAAACTCCACACAGAAATGCCAACTGACCCAACCGCGGTTCGAACCAGCAACCTTCTTGCTGTGAGGCAATCAGGCTACCCACTGCGCCACTGTGCCACTGTGACGTCCATATTGGGCTCATTATGGTGCTATAGACACATATGATGCCTTGAAAATATCACTAGGTTTTGACAGTGATCTGCAGTGATATGAAGACACAAAGAAGGTGTTGCACAAAAAGCAGGAGTCTGTTTTCAGCAGACAGGCACCGAGGGTCTTCACAGCAGGGTCTCTGTGCGAGCTAACAGACACGTCTAACACACACAACGCCGCCCAGACGCTTCACTACAGGACACTCCATCGCTGAGCTCTGACTCTCCGCACAGCTGATGTGTGTACGACAGAAATACACTTGACCCAACAACGTGGCAAACGCTTCATGTGGTTTTGTGTCGGAGCATAATTCAAAAGCATTTTGCATTAATGAGGATCTTCTGTATTTTCGCAGCTCAACTAGAGACAAAGAAAAACAGTTTTTTATGCAAGTTAGGCCTTGTCCACTCTAATACATTTTCATTTAAAAACGCATCTTTTTTTTTTTTTACATTTTGGCCATTCATCCACATTGAGACTGCATTTTTAGGCAACGAAAATGTATCTTTTTGAAAATAGTCTTCAAAGTGGACGGAATTTGGTTGAAATGGTATTAGATTTGATTAAATTGGGATTGGATTTGAATTTGGATTTGTTTGCAATTGGATTGGATTGAATTGGGATTGAGATTGGATGGATACAGTAGATGGATGGATGGATGGATGGAGGGATGGATTGGATTTGATTGGATGGGAGAGACTGAATTGGATGGATTGGATGGACTGGACTGGACTGGACTGGACTGGACTGGACTGGATTGGATTGGATGAACTGAACTGAACTGAACTGAACTGAACTGAACTGAACTGAACTGAACTGAACTGAACTGAACTGGACTGGACTGGACTTGACTGAACTGGACGGATGGATGGATGGGAATGGAATCAATGGGATTTAATTGATGGATGGATCGATGGGAATTCATTAAAAACAAGGTTTTAATGATTAAATAAGAAGATGAAAACGAATAGACTATAGATATGAAGTAAGAGTAATTGTTTCAGAGTACTGCGATGAAATGCTGGTTTAGCATATAAATGTAAACAGTCATTATAACAGACCAGAACGCAGAGATAAATGTGTTATAACGTAAATGTAAAGAAGAGACCATCAAGTAATAAATACTGAACCTTTAATCAGTGAATATGAGCTGGTTTCACTTTCTAAATGCGGTATAAATTCATCCCGTTTTGGCATTGCTTTAATTCTTTTGAACATATTCAGGTGCTGCTTATCAATTTGACAAGGCTTCTACATTCGTTCTTGCTGTCAATTGCGCAAGAAATGATCGATAAAAGGTTTCTGATAAACCGCTGTGACAGTTGCAGGCGCTGTGTGATGTGCATGCACGCGAGGGGAGTCAGATTTCGATACAACACCGGCACTGCATGTTCCTCCATTTCGCCTCAGTGATGGGTCGTTCTTGAACGATTCGTTCATTTTGAACAAATCTTTTGTATGACTCATGGAGTGAATCATTCTTTTGGGCATGTGCACGTTTGTGCAGGTGGAGTTTAATAATAATAATAATAATTCGTTATATTTATATAGCGCTTTTCTGGGCACTCAAAGCGCTTAACACAATGGGGGGGAATCTCCTCATCCACCACCAGTGTGCAGCATCCACCTGGATGACGCGACGGCAGCCATTTTGCGCCAGACCGCACACCACACACCAGCTGATTGGTGGAGAGGAGACAGAGTGATGATATGCCAATCATGATATGGGGAGGGTTAGGAGGCCATGATGGACAGAGGCCAGTGGGCAGATTTGGCCAGGATGCCGGGGTTAAACCCCTACTCTTTTTCGAAGGACATCCTGGGATTTTTAACTACCACAGAGAGTCGGGACCTCGGTTTAACGTCTCATCCGAAAGACGGCGCTCACTGAGCAGTATAGAGTCCCCGTCACTATACTGGGGCATTAGGACCCACACAGACCGCAGGTTGGGCGCCCCCTGCTGGCCTCACTAACACCACTTCCGGCAGCAACCCAGATTTCCCAAGTGGTCTCCCATCCAGGTACTGACCGGGCGCAGCCCTGCTTAGCTTCAGTGGGCGACCATGTGAGAGTTGCAGAGAGCTAGCTGCGTGCTACCTTGAAGTGGTCTGTCTCATGCAGTGTTGCCTACTTAGCAATTTTGTTGCTAGATTTAGCAACTTTTCATACTACACTAGCAACTTTTTTTTTTTTCGAAAAAGCATCTAGCAACAAATTTAGCAATTTTTAACTTTAATTTGGCTACTTTTAGCAATTTATAAAAACTGACTCAAAAGAGCAGTAGCTGCGGGCATTACTCAGAAAGGTAAATCGCTAGCTCAGATCATTTTTCGTAACTGTTAACCTACTGTTATTTGTTAACATGTATAATTGTTGGCAATTTAGGTAGCAATAAATTCCAAAAGTGCTATAATTGTTGTCACTTTCACAAATGTGTTAATTTCACAAGTTAAAAAGAGATATACACAAGCTGCGATTGTTTAAAAGAATGTAACTGTTCATTATCAGTGTTATTTTTAAAAAATAAACTACTCTTATCAAAAAGTGTATTACTTTTACAAATAGTCAACTCTTCTTTTCTATAAAACTCTAAATGGACATATTTCAAATCAAGTATTTGCTTAGATGGCCAGTCAGTTTGAGAAAACATTTATTATTTTGTATACTACATAAAGATGTACAGTAGTTTTGAGTTGTGATTACGGACGGACATCATCACGCAAAGTAATATGTTAATAAGAACCTATTCATTGTGCATCCGCATGTAATGTTTTAATATAATATAATACACGGCGCCTCAGAGAGTAGAGACATGTCTGTCTTACGCTTGTCAGATACTATGTGATAACGTCACTGATATGCAAATGAGTGTGTGACATCATCTGGCAACAAGTAGCTACTTTTCGGGCAGGCTTTAGCTACAGAATGCGCACATATAGCCTTAAGCCATATCGATATGAACAGCATTTGATAATCCTGCATCGGGTTGGGAAATCATAGCGATATATCCCCAGAACTCAATATACCACCTTGCCCTACAACATATGCCTTATTATGTTCAAGATAATGCAAAACGAGCTCTTCTGTGCCATGCAAAGAAGAGATTAGTTCAGTCTGACACACTCAGATCAATATAGTCTATTGTCTCAAATATATGATGCAATTAAACTATCATAACAATGTCACTTTAACGAGCTCATCTGTTGACTTTTATTTTTTCTATATACAGTTTAATTAGCAATTTTGTATCTTTAATTTAAATGGCATTAAACATACTAATGTAGTGCAGAATGGAAGTCAAAGTAGCTGACATGATCTCTCGTATTATACTGTGCATTTAACGTAGTACAAATTTGCATGATGCAGATTGATGATGATGCATGAACAGAACGGCAAAGGATGAATCTCAGATATTAATTTAAATCATGCATGATACTTCTAACACGTCCACATGCCTCCAGGCCACGGAGAAGCTATGAATCTTTAACATTTCTTTCTCAGACGTCTTTGTTTTCCCCTCAGCATCTCTAAAGCATCTTAATCGGTCTCCCTGCGCGAACCCCAGAGACATAAAGGTGATAAACCGAGACGGGATTTGCAGACGGAGATCATGTTAACCCAGAGAAAAAGTGATGAATAGGGCAATTACCGAGTGTTAGCGGCGAAAACGGAACATTAGATGCATTTTCCCATGAATCTGTTTTCTTATGAATAAACGCAGTCTACTGGAACGTTCATCTATTGTCACAACACAAAAATAAGCAAGGGCAGGATTAGTCAATTATATGATTATGCTGAATTAGCTCATGAATCCACGAATTCCACAGTATCAGCTAAAAGTCGCGCATGGTCTAGTTGTGAGATGGATAACTGTGGTGGAGCTGTGAGAAAGCTAGAGCTGTGATTCTCAGAAACCAGCCTTTCCTCTTTCAGACACAGCGGCGTCTGCTTCATAATGAAAGTTTAATTCGCAGCATTGATCAGAGAGCAGCAGAGCACGAGAAAAGCCAAACGCAGCGTCCGCTGAGACCAGGATCCCTCTGCTCCAGAATAATGCAGATTACTCATGAATATTTACTGAGAAAATCACTGAGAAAATAAGGAAAGAAAAGATGGATGGGTGGATTGGAATAGAATAAATGGGATTTGATTGAATGGATGGATGGATGGATGGATGGATGGATGGATGGATGGATGGATGGATGGATGGATGGATGGATGGATAGGATGGATGGATGGATGGATGGATGGATGGATGGATGGATGGATGGATGGATGGATAGGATGGATGGATGGACATAGAATGAACAGGTTATGATTGTACGGATGAACAGACAGATGGATGGATGGCTGGGAATAAAATGAACAGGATTTGATTAGATGGATGAATGGATGGATGGATGAATGTATGAATGGATGGAAATAGAATAAATGGGTTTGATTGGACTGACAAACAGACGAATGGATAAATGGCTGGGAATACAATGACCGGGATTTGATTGGATGGATGGATGGATGGATGGATGGATGGATGGATGGATGGATGGATGGATGGATGGATGGATGGATGGATGGATGGATGGATGGATGGATGGAAGGAATGATGAGAATAGAATGAATGGAATTTGATTGGGTGGACGGATGGATCGATGGGAATGGAATGGCTTTGATAGATAGATAGATAGATAGA
>NC_133189.1:4365000-4370000 GCF_049306965.1 Danio rerio
TTAAGGAATTAAGTTAACTTATTTGTATTTTCAAATTTAAGTTGATCGAACATTAAACAATTAATTTGCCCCCTTTAACCCCCCACTTTTATTTTTTCGATAGTCTACAGAACAAACCATCATTATACAATAACATGACTAATTACCCTAACTTGCCTAGTTAACCTAATTAAACTAGTTAAGCTTTTAAATTTCACAAAATCTTCTCCCCGTTAAACAAAAATTGGGAAAAAAATAAATAAACAGGGCGGCTAATAATTCAGGGTATTTAAAGTGCTCTAAAGGAAAAGCCAAAGTCAAAGTACCCACATTGGAAAAAAAATTATTCAAAGATGACTCCTTGGATTTACTAAATTTTTTTTAACGTTAAGGGGTTGTAAACAATTTATTTGAGCTGGATTTAAACAAACAAATTAAGTTGAAAATTATTAAATTTAATTTGTTTGTTTAAATTCAACACAAATAAATTGTTTGCAACAGTTCTGCATGCAACACTTTTTTCAGTGCAGTCTTGTAAACAAAACAAAACAAATTAAATGGAATGAAACAAAACACAAAGAAAAGAAAAGAAACTGGAAGAAATAAAAAAGCAGCAAAACAAAAGAAAAAAAGAAGAAACAAAATAACATACTGAAATGAAACAAAACAAGTGAAATGAAACAAACCAAAGAAAGCAAAACCAAAAAAAAGAAAAACAAACAAAACAAACACTAAAGGAACAAATATTAAACAAAACAAAACAAGTGAAACAAAAGAAAACAAAACAAAACATATTAAATTAAAATTAACACAAAGAAGAAACAAAATGAAATGAAAAAAAAAACAGGTTAAAGAAAATAAAAACAAAATAACAAAATAAAACAAAATGAAACAAAACAATACAAGTGAAATAAAACAAAACAAGTGAAGCAAATCGATAATAGAAACAAAACAAATAAAACAAAATGCAAAGAAAAAAGTGAAACAAAATGAAATGAAAAAAAAACAGGTTAAAGACAAGAAAAAAAACAAAATAACAAAATAAAACAAAATGAAACAAAACAATTCAAGTGAAATAAAACAAAACAAGTGAAGCAAATCGATAATAGAAACAAAACATGCAAAACAAAATAAAAGATAAAACAAAACAAAACAAAACAAAACAAAACAAAACAACCCAGAGCAATGTATTTTACATTCATTCATTAATTTTCTTTTCAGCTTAGTCCCTTTATTAATCTGAGGTCGCCACAGCGGAATAAACCACCAACTTATCCAGCATATGTTTTACAAAGCAGATGCTTTTCCAGTTGCAACCCATCACTGGAAAACATCCATAGACACTCATTTACACACATACACTACGGACAATTTAGACTACCTAATTTACCTGTACCGCATGTCTTTGGATTGTGGGGGAAACCAAAGCACCGGAAGGAAACCCTCGCCAACACAGGGAGAACATGCAAACTTTACACAGAAATGCCAACTGACCCAGCCGAGGTTCGAACAAGCGACCTTCTTGCTGTGAGGCGAATGTGCTAATGTATTTTACATTCATGCAAAAATGTAGACTGAGGCATATATTTCCTTTAAGCCTGGATAGGAATAAACTGTTTTGGGTTCCGATTTCAGCCCTCAGTCAAACGTCTGGCTACATGAGAACTCCAAGAAAACGGAGCTATGAAGCCTGTGAAAGGGTTAAGTGAAAATGTCAGCAGACGTCCCCAACAAACACTCCAACCCTGAATAAACACACTCACACCTCATAACCCAGCAAATCTCTCAATACTGTAAGCTGCAAGAAGTGAATGAGCCAGAGATGGATGTTTGTGGGAGGCCAGAAACCCTGCTGAGAGAAAACACAACCCAACCGCTAAAGAGACAGCGGAGGACTCACACACAAACACACACACACACGTCTGCGCTTTTGCTAAAGGCTAAAAATTCTCCATTTCTATGGATTTTTAAAGTGTAGCGAAGGCCCTGTGTGCTCAAACTCCTGGTGTTCTCTTGGGTTACTGACAGCGTTTCCGTGAGCTTGTTGCTCAAACAGCAAAAAGGACAAAATAAAACATAATTGGATTGAAAACTGAAGCATAGCACAGAATATAGGAGTAATTCCATCAGCTTTCAGTGTCAGTATGAAAAGGCCTGAATAGTAAACAACTGAACTGTGCACATTAGAGAGAAAAACAGTAATCATATATTGTTGTATTATTTACAGGGTTAAAAGCAAATAAAGTGGTTTTCAAGAATCAAATAAATAAAAGTGTAAACACGAAAAAATGGACAGCTTTATTTTTATCTGGACATTACAATGTGTATTTAAATGTATTTATATATATTTTTTAATTTTATTAAATAAAATTGTATTTTATTTTATATTTTATCTCTATTTTATTTTATCATATTATACTTTTGTTGTATTTTTTATTTTTATTTTATATTTTAACAAATTTATTAATTTTTTATTCATTTTATTTAAATTTTTTATATATATATTATTTTATTTTCATTACATTTTTTATATTTAATTTTTTTATTTTGTAATTAAATTTAAATCAATTTTATTTTTATTTTATTTTATATTTTACTTAATTTATTCATTTTTTTATTAATTTTATTTTTTTATTATTTTTTTATTTTACCTTATTTTGACTCAATTATTTATTTTTTATTTAAAACATTTCTTTATATTTTATTTAATTTCATTTTATCGTATTGTATTTTTATTGTATTTTTTTTATATTAAATTCAATTTATACATTTTGTATTTTTATTAATTTTATTTATTTATTAATATTTTAATATTTTATTTTATTTTAATTAGGTTTTTATATTTTATTTAATTTTTTATTTCATCTTATTGCATTTTTGTTGTATTTTTATTTTTTTTTATTTTTATCTTATTGTATTTTTATTGTAATATTTATTTTATCTTATTTTATAATTTATTTAATTGATACATTTTGTATTTTAATTTAATTTATTTTAACGTAAGACTGTTCTTCCAAATTGTAATTCTCTAAAGTCCATTTAACAATTCTACAAGGTCTAACTTTACCAGGAGGAATGTATTTTGTACTGGTTGATTACATGTTCACCTTCAGGAGCGGTGAACGTTTGACAGCCCCGCAGTCCACATGTAAATGACTAATGATTGATGAGACACATGGATGTACCTTAAGCTCCTAATTGCCATGCAGACAGAACTTTTTGCTGACTGGCATTACCGTGAAGACATTTCCATTGTATTTGCATATTGCACAGGAATCAGAGATTGTATCCAGATATATCCAGTTTTGTGAGCCTATGCTTAAGTGCAGACTGGCAGTCTGATGGATCGAGATGCATGAAGTGTAAAATAGGCCCTAGAGATTTCCCCCTTCATTATCCTGTAGTTTGTGTCTGAACTAAAGCACTCTAATATTATCTCACAGCAAAACAATGGAGTCTGGATGTGTCTAGGTGACTGGAAGGTGACTGCCTTTGTGTATTAGAATACTGTTTCTTTCTTGTTCTTTAAAAAAATAATTAAAAATCTCAATAAAATATTTTTTGCTAAAAGCTTATTACAAATGTAAAAACAAAATATTATTAAATATTTGAAGTGCTCTAAGAAAGAGCCAAGCTAAAGTGCCCATGATTATGAACAAAACAAAACAAAACAAAACAAACTAAATGAAAAACAAAGCAAAATTAAGCAAAATTAAACAAAGCAAAATAAAACAAAAGAAAGCAAAAAAAAAAAAACAAAGCAAAACAAAGTGAAGCAAAACGAAACAAAACTAAATGAAACAAAAACCAAGTGAATTAAAAACTAAACTAAAACAAAACCAAACTAAATGAAACAAAACAAAGCGAAAAAACTAAACTAAAAGTTTAAAAAACTAAAGCGAAGCAAAGTGAAACGAACCTGAAAAAACAATGGAAATAAAACAAAAAACAAAACAAGCAAAACAAAACAAAACAAAAAACTAAACTAAACAAAAAACTAAAACTATAAATGAAGCAAAGTTAAGCAACGCAAAACAAAACGAAACAAAACAAAACAATGAGAAACATAATTAAACGAAACAAAATGAAACAAAAACCAAGTGAAATAAAAATTTTTACTAAACCAAAATCAAAACAAAATGAAACAAAAAATTAAATTAAGAGTGAAGCAAAGCGAGGTGAAGCAAAGCAAAACAAAACTAAAAAACAAGTCAAATGAAAACAAAAAAACAAGCGAAACAAAACAAAAAATTTTACTAAACTAAAAACTAAAACAAAACAAATTAAATCAAAACAAAATGAATAGAAACAAAGCAAAAAAACTAAAAGTGAAAAAAAACGAAGTGAAGCGATTTACAAACAACACAAAGCAAAACTAAACTAAAAACAAGAAAAAAGAAAAACAAAAAACAAAACAAGCGAAACAAAACAAAAAACTAAACAAAAAATTATAACCAAAACTGAAGCAAAGCGAAACAAAACAAAACAAAACAAATGATTAAAATAATTTATATTTTAATAATAAATTAAAATTAATTTCAATTCAATTGCCACTTCTGCAACCAGAGAAAAAAATCCCTTTGTGTACAACATCCCTTGTGTATTTGAGTTCCAACTGCTCTTCTAGTTTGCGATTTACATCAATAGTACGTTGTTTGCTCTATAACTTGTATAACTTGCCATGTGCTGCAGCAGCTGAACTCACCCTTATGGAAGACAGGATTACTGTCTTGCAGGAGTTGGCTGAGCTGATGTCCATTGATCTGTAGCATCCGGAGCTGTTCTCTCATCGATAACTCCTCAAACACGGCCGGGATCAGACGCCCCACACTGTTCTGTGAGATGGGTAACCCCAGACCCAGGGCCAGGGTGGGCGCCAGATCTACCTGCTCCACCACAGCCGGACGCTCCAGTCCCACTGAAACAGCAGGACAAAAGTCATTAACCACTCAGGCTTGTCACCATCAATATTTCTTATTGTACGATATATCGTCATAGAAATGATTGTGATAAGTGATGTT
>NC_133189.1:4375000-4417500 GCF_049306965.1 Danio rerio
ACAGTCCAAAGATGTGGTAAAGGTGTATTAGGTAAGCTAAATTGTCCATATGTGTATAAATGAGTGTGTATGGAGGTTTCCCAGTGATGGGTTGCAGCCGGAAGGTCATCTGCGGCGTAAAACATATGCTGAATATGTTGCCGGTTCATTCTGCTGTGTCGACCCCAGATTAATAAAGGGACTAAGTAAAGAAAGTAAATGAATGAATGAATAAATGAATAATAATAATACAGAAAAAATAATAATACATTTTCTGTCTTTTTCTGCCACAAGAAAGGTTGACTTGATCTACATCAAGAATAAAAAAAGCAAAAAAGCAGAAAAAGATTGCAAATAACTGCAAATTTGCAGGCAAAGAAAAGTGCGAAACAGCAAGCTGTTTTCTGTAAAATAATTGCCCTTCATCAGTGCACAGGGGAAAAGGTCCTGATTATGTGGAAAAAAAATAACTACACTTTGAGCTCTAACAAAAGCTGATCACATTTGTGTGCCAAAAACTCCTAAATACTGCGTGAAAACTGCAAGAATGGTTGAAATAACTGTGGAGCAGATGAACAGATGCGAACAGCCTTGCACAATCTAAGAATATCTTGCACAGTCATTAACGCTGATGTGAAAAATGCAACTCTAATTGATTTAAGTGTTATTCTGTGTTGTGAGCTTACAAGTAATCACTACAGTTTGCTTTTCATGTGCTAGGGCGTCATGACAAAAACCTTATAGCACGATATTCAGATGAAAACAAGAATATTAGTCCTCTAGTGTTTTTTTTGGGGGGGGGAAATTCAAAGCAAGACATTTTTCACAGTATTTCCTATATTAGTTTTTCTTCTGGAGAAAGTTTTACTTGTTTTATTTCGGCTAAAACAAAAAGTTTAATTTTATAAAGCCATTTTAAGGTCAATTATTAGCCCTCTTAAGCAAAGTATATAAGCAATAGACAAAAGCTACACAAAAGCTAAACAAAATAAGCAAAAAAAAAAAGCAAAAAAACAAGCAAAACAAACAAGTGAAACAAACAAGCACAACAAAACAAGCAAAACAAAACAAGCAAAACAAAACAAGCGAAAAAAACAAGCAAAACAAAACAAAAAAACAAAACAAAACAAAAAAAGATACAAAAAAGCTAAACAAAACAAGCACACCAAAACAAGCAAAACAAAAAAGCAGAAAAGCAACCAAAACAAAACAAAACAAGTGAAACAAAACAAGCAAAACAAAAAAGTGAAACAAATAAGCACAACACAACAAAACAAGCCAAACAAAACAAGCAAAGCAAACCAAGCATAACAAAACAAGTGAAAAAAAAACAAGCAAAACAAGAGAAAAAACAAGCAAAACAAAACAAAAGTGAAACAAAACACAAAAAACAAAAGAGCGAAGCAAAACAAAATAAAAAAAATTATACAAAACAAAAGCGAAACAAAACAAACTGAAAAAACAAGCTAAACAAAACAAAACAAGTGAAACAAAACAAGCGAAACAAAACAAAAGTTAAACAAAACAAGTGAAACAAAACAAGTGAAACAAAACACAAAAAACAAAAGAGCGAAGCAAAACAAAATAAAAAAAATTATACAAAACAAAAGTGAAACAAAACAAACTGAAAAAACAAGCTAAACAAAACAAAACAAGTGAAACAAAACAAGCGAAACAAAACAAAAGTTAAACAAAACAAGTGAAACAAAACACAAAAACAAAACAAAACAATTTAGTCAAGCCTATAAATTGCACTTTAAGATGAATACTTTATACCTCCAAGTATACTAGAAAATAACTAGAAAAATAGTAATAGTAAAAAAAAACTAAAAAGAAATTAAAATACATTTATTAAGCCATAAAATAAAAAAATAAAACAATTTTTAATAAAACTAATAAAAATAAAATTAAATATATTATAATAAAATAAAATAAATAAATAAATCAAATCTAACAAATTTAAATAAAATAAGTAAATATATTTTACAATGTTACCATGGCAAAGACTAAAAAATGGTTTATTGTTTAAATTTGTTAAAATTGTTTAAAAATATATTATTATCGCTGTTAAACAGCATTTGGAAAATATTTAACAATTTTACAGGAGGGCTAATAATTTTGACTTCAATTGTATTTCGTCATATTCCGCACACTATTAAAAATAAATCTTATTGCCTTAAATTTTATTCAATCAAATCTAAATTTCTAGTCTCAACTTTAGCCAGCTTTCACAACATTAGTCAATCTGAATAAAAATATTAAATAAAATTGAAAATGATTTCAAATATGAAGTAAAAACTTTTAAGTTAAGGTAACATAAAACATTAATTTCCATGACTTATCAAAAAGTCATTTTTTACAGTGCAGCCCCTTGCCTTTGATTCTGTAGCTTTCTGTTTATTGTGCATCGGTAAAAAGAAAAAAGAAAAAGTGTAAATAGCATCATTAAGTGCTGCATCAGCTCCAGCAAAGACACGTTCAGCCTCACAAACACATCCGTTCTCTTAAATGCATCTGTGCATAATGCTGCTTGTTATCTGTCAGTCGGATTTAAAGCGAGATAAAGAAGACAAATCATCGCTTCAAGTCACGCCAACTCAGTCTGAGGAGCGATTTACAGAATGGTTATTGTGCTAAAGCTTCTTTGCAGGGACTATTAGAGGCCTTTTTAGCTGGGATATCTGTCATGCGGCAATTATTGGACAAGGCTTAGCAATTGTGGGAGGAATTTTTGGTGTATGGGTTGCACTAAGTCCGTCCGATATGCTTTACTGAAGAACTTGGATTTCAAATATACAGCCTTAGGCTTAAAATAACTCCAGCTTCGAACAAAAGAAAGTGTGCCGTTTGAAAGATCGATGGAAAATCCTCCAAAACGCTTCTCTTGAAGTTCAGTAAAAAGATGCTGAGGTTTTATGTTCGGAGGAACTTTTTTTAAAAAATCATAGGTGTGGATTTGAGTCAATGTATAAAATGTGTTTTATTCTACACACACAAAAAAGACTTTTGGTGCTTGTTCAAACTACTTTTTTTTTTTAAATGAATTGAAACAACCCAATTAGGTTTTTCAAAGGGTCAATTTAATTGTTTTAAGCTCAATCTATTTAAATTTGTTAAAACAATTTAACTTAATAGATTAAAAAAGTTAACTTAATAGATTTGTGTTGGGTTAACGTGAAGGAATTGTGTGGAACCCTGGAAAACAAAACAAAACAAAAGCAAAACAAAACAAATGTGAAACAAAATCAAAGTAAAGTGAAAGAAAAGAGAAACAAAATGAAACTAAAGTGAAACAAAAGCAAAGCAAAGTGAAATGAAAAAAAAAATGAAACAATACAAACAAAACAAAAGCAAAGCTAAACAAAATAAAAGAGAAACAAAAGGAAAACAAAACCAAACAAGAGAAAAAAACAAAAAGTGAAAAAGACAAAACAAAAGCAAAGTAAAAAAACAAACAAAAGCAAAACAAAACAAAAGTGAAACAATACAAACAAAACCAAAGCAAAGAAATGCAAAACAAAATAAAAGAGAAACAAAAGATAGACAAAACAAAGCAAGGGAAACAATAGCGAAACAAAACAATTAAAATGAAAAAAGCAAAACCTAAACAAAACAAGGTTAACAAAACAAAAGTGAAACTAAACAAGCAAAACAAAAGCTAATCAAAAGCAAAGCAAGGTAAAAGAAAATATAAAAGAAAAACTAACATTTATATATATATTTCTTTTTTTTTTTTTTTTGACAGGCTACAAAACAAACCACCGTTGTCCAATGACCAATCACTGCTCACCTTTCCTCCTGAAGGCGGGGCTTATGAGCACAAGCGCGGTGTTGATCTCCTGTTCTGATGATCCTCCATGGCTGCCGGTTTCAGACATGCCGTGATCTCCACACACAACTAGTAAGTTGGGCAGCGTCCCTTCAGACTCCTAACAAATAACAAAAAACCGATAAGACAAATGAAAATTAAAGACATAAATGGAAGAAAGGAGTTTACAGAATAAAACAAAAAAATATATAGTTCTAAAAACTAAATTTTGGATTTTCAAGTGGACTTTTATTTAGCAACATAGCTATATATTACATTGGCTTTGCTCATACTTTCACCTTCTACAGATTCAAATCCTAAATAAATAAAAATGCTTATTTAATTTATTATTTGACATCGTGTCATATGTAAGACAATCTTGACAATATTACCATGAAAATAAATGTAACAACCACCATAAAAACAAACCATATTTCCGCTGATCTTTTTTTTTATTTTTTATGACAAGCTCCACAAATAAAGGCAATTAAAAATGCTGAGTCACTTGCAGCCTGCAATCTGCCAGCAGTGTGCTAAAATAATAGCAATGCCTGACAGATGTGTCTTAAGTCAAGGTGACAGGAAGAGCAAATCATAAATTAGCTTCGAAAAATTCTAATATGTTGTTATGGAACAACAAATCACTGTCAAGCTAAACCGCCTCTCATGTTATTGCTAAGAAATTATAATGACCAGAAGCTTTTAGTGCTCCAGAACTAAGCTCTAAAAGACATCTGCATCCTTTATGTTGAAGAAAATAACTACAGTAAAAAAACTAAAAAAAAAAAAAAACTGAAAGTGTTTTACTGGTATCAGAAAAATTCTGAATCCAATTACCAATTAAAAAAACAATATACATACATATATATATATATATATATATATATATATATATATATATATATATATATATATATATATATATATATATATATATATATATATATATATATATATAGGTTGAAGTCAGAATAATTACCCCCCCCCCCTTATTAAATATTTCCTAGAGCAAGGAAATTTTCACAGTATGTCTGATAATATTTTGTCTTCTTGAGAAAGTCTTATTTGTTTTATTTCGGCTAAAATATAAGCAGTTTTAAGTTTTTTTAAATGCCATTTTTTATTATCCCCTTTAAGCAATTTTTTTACCGAATTTTTACAGAAAAAACATCATTATACAATAACTTGCCTAATTACCCTTGCATAGTTACCCTAATTTACCTAGTTAAGCCTTTAAATGTGACTTTAAGCTGTATAGAAGTGTCTTGAAAAATAACAAGTAAAATATTATTTACTGTCATCATGGCAAAAATAAAATAAATCAATTATTAGAAATGAGTTATTAAATCTATTATGTTTAGAAATGTGCTCTAAAAAAATCATCTCTCTGTTAAACAGAAATTGGGGAATAATAAATAGGGGGGCTAATAATTCTGACTACAAGTGTATATATAAATATAAACTAAACAAAAAAGCCAAACAAAAAAATAACAAAACAAAAAACAAAAACAAAACAACAACAATAAAATAAACAAAACAAAAATAAAACAAAAAAACACAACATAACAAAAAACACACAACAAAAATAAAATACACAACATAACAAAAAAGCTAACAAAAACAAAACAAAACAACAAAACACAACAGAACAAATCGAACAAAAAGTAAAACAAAACAGAAAACAAAGCAAAACAACAACAAAAAAACTAAACAAAAAACAAAACAAAAACAAAAAACAACAAAACAAAATTTGCAGCAAGTTTCTTCAGTTGTTTGTGCTGTGAGAATTTGCAACATGTGTGTTGTCAAATTGATGAAGATCGTTTCTTTATTTGCTGGTGTTTTTTGTAATTGCATGTGCTTTCTTAAACTGCAGAGCGTTAAGCTCTCTCTGCAACTCTATATAAGACTATGTCTTTAACAGCATCGTTAGCACTTAAAAGCGATGCTGAAAATGATTTTGTGCTTGTCTCTTCTCATCATCATTTACGCCTAAGGAATATCGTTAATTTCATTTCATTTTCGCAGTCCGATTTCCAAAATATATCAGGTATATAAATGGGGAAGGCAACGAAGCAAAGGCCATGGCTGTGTCTGTGCACGGATTCATGTTCTTGTGTTGACCAGTCAGGTCTTGCAGGTTACACAGAACGCAAATGAGAAACAAGATGTTGCGAGCTTCCTGTTGATCACATGACCTTCGCACGAAAACAATTTCAAACTGTGATTTTTTTTTTCTTTTCTTTTCAGTGAAAATTTATAAATACTTAAGTACTAAAGCACCGTCAATGGAGATCATTTATAAAATGCCAATAAAAGCGATTTCAGCAAGGAAACGGCTCGCACTACTAACTGGTTGTTAAGGGCCCCCTAGTGGCGGCAGGGCCCTAAGCAGCAGCTTAGTTCGCTTATAGGGAAGCCTGGCTATGTGTGTGTGTGGGACTAATTTCTTCCACACGTCACCCAAAGCCTTCTTTTTTTGTTTTAAATAGATTTTTGGACTGTTGTGGACTGCGAAATAACTTTAATTTAACGTGTTTGTTTGTCCATTTTAGCTTTAATACTACTTTGGTGAAGCGATACGGTCAATTCACACCTTAGAATGCTCATCAGCCAATTGAAATCAAGCATTCAACAGCTATGCGCTATAAATAATCATATTATTTTGTCAGCTTTTGTAAATTCTGCTGTGTGTTTGTGTGTACCATGTGTTTCTTTTTCAGACGGTGGAAGAGATGCTGCATTGCTCTCCTCTCCACTGGAGCAAATCACTGAGGTTTTAACGCTAAGCCGCAGGGACGTGTGTGAGTGTGTGTGTGTGTGTGTGTCTCCGTCTCTCTGCCTCTGCCATCAGGGACGCAGGGACGATCAGCTCTGTTTCACATCAAAGAGTCCGTGAGTGTGTCGGGCCACTTGATTCCCTCTGCGTTCACTCAGGGACGTACACACACACTCCAAACACTCACTCCTGCGCCTCATACCGACACACTCACAGCTGGCTGGCCATCGCTCCGAACGCTAACACCGTGCTAATGATGCTACGCTAACAACAAGTCCTCAGTTCACAGCGGTTCAAATATGCATGAGGCCACTAAACGTATGCTAATGACTCCCCTTTTCTCCCGCCCCGAGTTAATGCATGCTAATGACAAGCCGTGTGAGTAAAGCCATTTAAAACCCCGCCTCACTCATGGCCTTTTATCCCTCCAGCGGTGTGGGGAAATAATAGCATGCGCTGACAGGTGTGATTAAAGTCATGGCGGCGGGAAAACGCAAACGGTAAATTAGCTAATATGAAAATCACAATCTGGCCAAACACATCATCATCTAGAAAAGGCATGGATTAAGATTGATATAATATAGTACTGAATAAAGTTACAAGTTAATATATAAAAGATACAAGCTAATATACATTGCTATTTGGATATCTATTATGCTACTGTACAAAATAAACCTGATTTAATGTTCAAAAACCCGGACTTCTGCTGCATGTTTGAAGCATCCTCGTATAGTTGTACTGACACTATGGGCCCTATCATACACCCGGCGCAAGACATGTTTGCCCCAACGCTATTTTCAGCCCAACGCAACCTTAATTTAGCAGTTTTCCGACATGTTTGTGGACTGATGGGTGTTTCGGGCTAGAAAAGAAGTGTGTTAAGGCGCATTGCTGGTGCATTGCTATTTTGAGGAACTAAAACAGACTTCGCAATAGATCAGCTGAGAGCTCCTCTAAAGTCCAGCGCAGAGCACGTTAGTCGTGCGCATCGCTTACACATTGCTTAAAACAAGCAGGATGTACAGCAATACGCAAATATCAATTCAATTCAATGCAGCTTTATTTGTATAGCGCTTTTACAATGTAGATTGTGTCAAAGCAGGTTCACATAAATTGTCATAGTAACTGGATCAGGGTAGTTCAGTTTTTAGTGTTTAAGTTCAGTTCAGTTTAGCTCAGTTCAGTGTTTTTTAAAGTCATTACTAGGCCCACATGGAATCTGCACGCTCAGAATTCCGCAGATTTTCCACAGAATTCTGCAGATTTTTAGCCCATTATTAATTCTGTTTATTTACTTGAGTAAATGTGTAAATCTGAATCTATTCAGTTTTTATTCAGTAATTTATTACTTTTTATTTAATATATTAAGGTTTTAGTTATGATGCTCAGTTGGATACTCCCAAAATAATTCCGCAGAAATCCGCAGATTTTTGCCAAAATTCTCCGCAGAAATAGCAAAAAACGTCCGCAGATTCCGTCTGGCCCTAGTCATTACTGAGCGTCCAAACACTGAAGAGCAAATTCATCGATGCGTAGCTCTACCGATCCTGACCCATGCAAGCCAGTGGCGACAGCGGATAAATATCTTTACAAATAAAAAAAAATCAAAAGATTAAAATGTTCTAAAAATTATTATTTTCCACTTAAAATACCAAAAAAAAAAAAAAAAAAAACATACCTTCATGTCTTCTTTATCCCCAGGGCTTTTTCAGTTTATTCATGACAATTTGCTTTGGTATAATGTTATTATTTCTAATAGTATTATTTATTATATCCATATTTATATTTGTTTTATTAAAAACAAGCTTAGATTGTCCACCTGTTAGGTTTTGATTCATATCCGGCGTAAGAACAGCATGTGTGTTTGTTTATAACTGTTTTTTGAACACACTTCGTTATTATTGCTCATTTATTCGATTTCTGGAAATTAGAACTGAATTTAGCAATAGTTTAGAAATAAATCTTTGTGCTTAACAAGCTAAATTAATTATGTAGGCTACAACACCGTTTCCGAAAGAGAGAAAGAGAAAGTGAAAATAAAGGCCGAATGGAGGAGGCTTATTCTTTATCCTTGCGCTGCAGATGCTCTGTTTAACTCTTTTCTTGCTAGTGAAGCGCTCAGTTTTTCCACTTACAAAGTCTGCCATGTAAATAGCAAATGCGTTATGGCGTGACGCAAATGACTCTTAAAGGGAATGGGAGATGAGACTCTGATTGGTTTATTCTCAAAACACACCCCTAACTCATTAGGAGAATAAGCACAACCCTGTTAGACCATGAGCCGCGTTGCAGTGCGTATTTTTCTAGGATTAAAATAGCAAAAGTGGATTCGGACATGCCCTTAATGCTTTTGCGCCCTGCGCTTTAGACTATGTGCCTAGATCTTTAAAATAGAGCCCTATGTGAGTCTAGCGGTAAAATTTACATATCAATTTTACTGTCCTTTGTTTATTACAAACAAGCACCGTTTTTAAAAAGTTTTTAATTTGTAAAAGTCTTGAGGTGCAGATGATCACACAGAGTTGGAACAGATCTTTTAATCTCAGTTTCTTTGCAAATCCTAAAAAAAAAAGTTGCTACTTGGGTTGATAAGGCTAGGAACTGCACTCTTATTCTGACGTAATAATCACGAAAACTTTTCTGCCATACCATGAATGGAAATAAAGTAAGCAAGGCAGATTATTTATATGCATTTGAATGCATCTGAGACGATGGGGTGGCGCAGTGGGTAGCGCCGTCAACTCACAGCAAGAAGGTCGCTGGCTCTCCGTGTTGGCGTGGGTTTCCTCCGGGTGCTCCGGTTTCCCCCAGTCCAAACACATGCACCATAGGTGAACTGAATAAACTAAATTGGCCATAGTGTATGTGTGTAAATGAGTGTGTATGGATACTTCCCAGTACTGGGTTGCAGCTGAAAGGTCATCCGCTGTGTAAAAAATATGCTGGATAAGTTGCCAGTTCATTCCGCCGTGTCGACACCTAATGAATAAAGGGACTAAGCCGAAGGAAAGTGAATGAATGAAGAATGGAGTTAAGATACGCAGACATGTACACAGCGGCCTCTGGTGGATAAACAAACATAGCATTTAAATAATGTTGAAATATTACTGTCAAGTCTATTGGTGTGGAAAAAAATGTCAAAAATAATAACAGGAAAAAATAAATAAACACAAACCTCTGTATTACATCATAATAAAACACGTTCCTAAATTGTCAAATCCTGCCTGAATGTCTATTCGGTAAAGGCTCAAGTACAGCCACCTATAAAGGGCATTTTGGAGGTCCCACAATGCCTGTTAGTTTGTGCCATTTTTAAAGCACTCAGTTTTCTGCAACGAGTCAGAAATAAACATCACATCGAGCTACAATAATGGAGATGGATGAGACAGTAACATAGTGTTTATATCACAGAGTTAAGGAGGATAAACAACAGCCAACAAAGCAAAGAAAATAAATAATGTGATATAAAAATTCCCTCCTTCATAAGGTGATTTACTGTTACTCCCTGTGTCTTATCATGAAAACGCATTGAAAATAAAGTATTTGCCCTTGTGATTTAATAGCAGAAAGCTTAAAGCAGCACAAAACTAATAAAGAAAGGCGACACTAAAAGCAGCTTTAAAAAAATATGATTCAACATCAAGCCGCCTCTGGGAGCTCTTTTAAACAGCAGAGAGATTCAGACTTCATTGCGGAAATGAGCGCAATAAAATAGAGATGCGTATGAATTTATCAGTATGATTTGTAGAGAGAAGAGTGTGAATCAGGCCCGCTGTTAATGGAAGAGCTGAATGTTACGTAAAAGCGCAGAATTGATTTCTGACTTCAGGATCGAGTGATTTGGTTCGAGGAGCAAGCTGAGAGAAAAATGAATAAAATGTGGAAATGGGATAAAAAAAAAAAGGTAGACGAATAACAGATGCCACCTGCCATTTTAATAGCACCGCGGGCAGCTTTCAGAAGAAAACCTGAGGAATTACACACGGCTTAAATGAATAGTTGAGCCAAAGTGAGTCATTATTTATTCAATCCTCACGCCGATCTGAACCATACGACTCTTTCTTTCTTTTGTGGGAAATAACAGGTGGAACGCTCCTTTCTAATTGTAATCTTTTCCATCTAAATAGCATTTGTATATGCACATATTGAAAAGTGGCCAGCCAAGATGGAATAAAAAGGGCTTATAGTTAATAACCGAGACATTTTAAGTTTTTATTTTTAAGAACTGCTGTGCACGAACCTCGTTTGACTTCAGAGGACTTCATATAGTTGTCAAGTTGCCATCTCTGAGATTTAAACAAGTTTGCAGTACAAAGTAAAACAAGCATAGCAAGGTAAAACCAAATGAAATGAAATGAAATAAAATGAGATGAAACAAAAAGAACCAAAACAAAACAAAAAAGCAAAACTAGCAAAGCCAAACAAAAAAAATATTAAACAATCAAAGAGAAACAAAACAAGTGAAACAAGACAAAGTTAAAACAAAACAACTGAAATGAAAAGAAACAAAAAACAATACAATACAAAACAAAATAAGATAAAAACTCATACAAAACAAAACAAAAAACTAAACAATTAAAAGTGAAACAAAACAAGCAAAACAAAACAAAAAGAAAATCAAAACTCATACAAATCAAAACATACAAAATGAAAAGAAACAAAAAACAAAACAACTGAAATGAAAATAATAAAAAAAACAATACAACACAAAATAAAACAAAAAGAAAATCAAAACTCATTCAAGACAAAACATATAAAATGAAAGGAAACAAAAAACAAAACAAATAAAATGAAAAGAAACAAAAAACAATGCAATACAAAACAAAACAAGCTAAACAAGAACAAACGAAAAAACAAAACAATCAAAGCTACACAAAAACAAAACAAGCAAAGTGAAATAAAAAACAAAACAAAGTGGAACACAAGCAAAACAAAACAAGAAAAACTAAACAAAAAAACAAAACAAACAAAGTTAAACAAAACAAGTGAAATTAAAATAAAATAAAAACTCATACAAAACAAAACAAATTAAATGAAAAAAAAAGCTAAGCTTAAACAAAAAACTAAAAGCAAAGTGAAACACAACTAAATAAAAATAAAATAAAAACAAAAGTTCTTGGAAAACAGTTTTCGGAAGACATTCAAATAAAAATCTAGTTAAAAGTTAGAGTTTCTGAAACCCTACCCCTATATTCCCTTTTCTTGAAGAGTGCCCAATATGTCCTAGGAGCTAAGTTTTTTTTTGCAGTTTTTGTTTTGGCAAATCCACCAGAGGCCGTTGTGTTCAGTTTTTCAGATCTCAAATCTCAAATTTGCGCCTACTGTTGCTGCGTTATTCCATCAGAGGACGCTGTCGACTGACTGACTGACCGATTAACTGACCCACCCTCCACCCTCCCTAAACCCAACCAATAGTGTTTTCAAAAGCAACGATTGACCAGCGCCCACCCACTTCCCTAAATCCAACCAACAGTTTTAAAAAGAAATCCAGAAAAAGAAAAGCCCTTATATGTTTTTGTAACAACATTTTCAGATTTCACCACATTCTCACCCTGTTATTTACTTGTTTATTTTAATTTTTGGCTTTTGTCTTACCTGACTTTTGGAACTGTTCTTTGCTCAAACCCTATCGTCGTGGTCAACTAATCTCTGCGTCTTAAGTCAGCTGACGAAAACTGTGCAAACTGGATCAAACAGCAGGAAAGCAGTCCACATGGAGGTTAGCAGTCAGCTGGTATGCGCAAAAAGGAATGGCAACATAGCGGTAGTTCTTATTAAACACAAAATCCAGCCATACGTACTTCTGGCTACATATTTCGCCATCTCCAGAAAGGGCTACGTTTTCAGAATGATTCTATTTCGATAAAATGAGTCATCACTTAAACAAATCAACATAAATTAACAAAAAAACTTTCTGAAATAAGGTAAAATTACTAAAGCTAACACTAAAAATTAAGTTATAGAGACATATTAAAAAGAAAAAAAATTATAAAACGCAATAAAAACCAGATATAAATGCTCAAACACCAAATTTTAACTAATGAAAATCATTTCATCAAATTAAACTAAATAAATACATAAATAAACATACATAAAAAGAAAACTTGTAAGTAAACCCTTAACAGTACATTAACCTTAAGTAAAAGACTGTTCATAACTCTACAATTAAGTCGACTTAACAGTTCCAAGTTACAGCGAGTTTGCTAAATTTTTTAAGGTCAACACGTCACTTTTAAATCAAAGGGTTTACTCAATTTTTTGCAAATAACTAATCACTTTTTAACAGTGTTGGGACGGATTTTATGATGTGCTTTTCCCCTTCACATTATCTTTGTGTGTAGGCAGCAGGATTTAAAAAAACCATGAATGTGTAGAAGCTTCCTCATTGTATGCCATCCTGTTTTATAAAAAAAGAGCAGCATGAACGTCCTTTTAAACATCTCCTTTTGTGCTCCACAGAAGAAAGAATCGCACACGTGGATTATGACCAACAAACACATACAGTTTTAAATCCTGATGCTTTCACACAAGCGTAATGAATTCCAGACAAGTAGAGTGGAAAAGATAAAAATCCCAAAAAAAAAGAAAGAGATAAAATAGGCGAAGAGAGTGAGAAATAACAGAGCAGGGATGCGGGGAATAGGTTTAGGAGAGAGAAAATAAATAAATAAAAGCTGTAAATCTGTGAGGAGTTTTCACAGGCACAGACAGCAAACCCTAAACGCTCCAGTGTTCAGTTCTGCGGCTCTTTTACCACGTACAGCGATTCCCTGCAAAGCAGCAGAGAGAAACGCTCCAGAACCGTCCCTTAAATATGCAAGAGCCGGTTAGGAGACTTCCTCAGGAGATTCTTTAACACAGGCCTGGTTTTAATTGAAGAGGAGAACGGGGGACGATAGTGTGATCTGAGAGAGGGAACTTGTGGAGTCTTTGAAAGGTTCAACAGCAAAATTCACACATCCTTCATGTATTTCATGTTCCAAACTAGAGTTATATTTTATTCTGAAAATGATATTAATGCTATTATTCATATCCATCCACTGAGAGACCACAAATTCCTTGGAGAACAGAGGATGATAGTGGCATCTGTGAGAGAGAACTTGAGTATTTGAAAGGTTCAACAGTGTAACACCCTTACACACCATCTCAATCCAATAGAGCACCATGGGATGTGGTGGAATGGAAGATTTGCATCATGGATGAGCAGCCGACAAATCTGAAGCAACTGCGTGATGCTATCAGGTCGATATGGAGCGAAATCTCTGAGGAATATTTGCAGTACCTTGTTTAATCTGTGCCACGAAGGATTAAGGCAGTTCTGAAGGCAAACAGGGGTCCAACCCGGTACTAGTAAGGTGTGCCTAATAAAGTGGCCGGTGAGTGTATTTTAATGCAATAACAATATCGACGCTATAATTTATATGCATCCACTGCACTCTAAAAAATAACTCAAGAGGTCTGTTACCACTACATAGTTTAATACATTATTGTAACTTAAAAATTCTAAATGCTAAATGCTAAATGCTGATTAGATTAAAACTTTTAAATTGCCAGAATAATTTTATTAAGTTTTCAAAACAGGAAAATATTGAAAATTACATCAATTTAAAAATTCGGCTAATTTAAAAGTAAACAAAAATGTCAATTACTTTTAAACAATATTTAACTTGTAGCAACCCAAAAAAATTGAGTTGATAACTGGAAATGGAGTTGTTTTGTATTTTTCCACACACTGATGTTTTTTGCTGTTTTTATACTGATAATATGGAACACTACATGTTTTTGTTTTGTAAAACAATAAAAACCTGTTTTATAAAAAAAAAAGACTGAAAAACAAAAATGCTGTTGTGAAATGTATTTCATACAAGCATGAACAGTAAATTTGCTAAAAAAAAATAAATAAATAAACAATTACAGCTACTTAATTTATTTGAGGTTCTAAACTTAAAAACATGCAATTACGCACATAACACTGGATTTGTTTTTAATTTTAATTTAAAAAAAATATTTGAAACAACTTATTTTTTTGAGTTCTCAACTTAAAAAATGGAGTTTATGCTAAGTAAAAATGCCTCTGATTGAAGAGGAAAAGATTTGGCTAACATGATAAAGTTTGTTGTCTGAACCTCATTTTGTCAGATGTTGTCGTAACTTGAATATATTAATGCAAACTGTTGCGTTAATTTGTTTTGTTTTGTCTCAACAATATTTTTTAGAGTGTGAGAGAGCTAAAAAATCCTGGGATAACGTGACGATAGTGTAATCTATGAGCACTGTCAACCCTGGGACCTTGTGTAGACATGTGTATGCCTTTTCAAATCATGTCCAATCAACTGAATTGACCACAGGTGAACTCCAATGAAGCTACTGAAACATCTCAAGAATGATCAGTGGAAACAGAATGTACCTGAGCTTCACGGCAAAGGCATTTTGGAATAAGGCTGTAAAACATGTGGATAAAGTAAAGCTATGAATCATTTCCGGATGCTCTATATATGCTTAAAATTAGTACTCTTAGTAGTCAATCTAATGCCAATGAATAGAGCGCACAGCAGGATCAACACAACTCTGCATGTCGATTAATCATTCCCGTAGCCTTTCGTTCCAGTCCTGTCCTTGAGCCAGGAGCTTTACCCATAATGCTCGAGGCCACAGACCTCACGTAAAGAGAAAATTGCACCTGCAAAGAGCCTCTTTAGAGAGAATCAGAACTGAAAGCGTCTGAGAGAGTCACGCAGCCCGAAGAGGAAGCACAGGTCATGGCAAACGCTCAATCATTTAAATAACTCCCTTTCAAAGGCATCGATTAATATGCCATTTAATATAAACCGAGCAAAAGTGTCCAAGGTCTGTGCAGAGCGCTGGTGTTGACACAGAAGAAAAGGCAGATCAGAAGGACCCGGTAAAATACATCTTATTTTGCCATTTTGCCATTTCTCAAAGTAGACATTTTATAGGGTGAGTGCACCCAAAAAAGTTAAAGGGTCACGAAACACCAAAACACATTTTTTGAGCTGTTGACAGTCGTGTATGTGTCCCACACTGCTAAAAACACTATTAGGACACCTATATTTCACTAAAAAGTGTAAATTGGTTGTTTTTGCGTTATTTCAAGCAAATTTGTACTTCCGGTTTGAAACGAATTTTTGAAGCTGCGTCACGGCCATGACATAATAGCCTGTATTCCAGCGTGCAGACTGGACGTCTGTGCCAGAGTGAGTCTTATTACGTCTTACAGTGTGTTGCATTAATGCATGAGTAAAGCTTGGTTCAAACCAATCAGCGCGCTCTATTGTGCAACTTCATTAATATTCATTACTGTCAGAGTGTAGACGGCAGAGACGCCACGTTGTGTTGGCAAAACAAGTGTGAAGTGTTGCTTTTATAGTTTGCTGCAGTTAAGTTTCGTTTTCATTTTCTCTCTGTGAGAGCTCAGACTCACGTGTGGATTAACAGTGTACGCGACGCGCAACAACAATAACTTACGTGTCTAAGGAGGATTATTGTTTACCCGAGAGCTGTTCTCATCTGCAAACGCTGAGATCCGGATTCGCTTGTAGTCTCCTCTAAATAAAGACGCGGCTCTAGTTGCTGGTGATTGTCCTGTCTCTACAGATTTGGTAAGTGAGCGACCAGTGCTCTTTGTTTATTCAGTTCGTATTTTATTCGTATCAAACAAACTATTGCACCGAGTGCAATAGTTAGCACTAATAGTTACAACCAAACTATAACATCGTGTTGGATTTTGTGACCGGAATAACACACACGGCTTTCTGACGCTACCTGCCGTGTGCATCTAAGTTTCCGGGAAATGCTGAGTTTTTTTTTTCTCATTCGCCGTGCGGTATCAAACATTGCATGAAAAATACACGCTTAGAGCAGCGCCTCGAATCAAATATCACGTTTGTCGGGAGGGACATGAATGAATTCCCTGAATGAAAGAGCCAAACTGCAGTTAAAGTCCACCATTTAATAATTTGGCAAATAATTCGACTACAGATGTCCATGTAAACACAGTCACATTCTCCCCTGTGTGTGTGTTTTGACTCTGAAATACAGCACGCCCAAATAGACACTCCCATACAAAGCCTCTTTTCTTCCTCCGACACTCCCCCCTAAACAGAGCTGGACACGCCCACTTTTCTGCAATTTTCCAAAGTAGAGGTGTGAAAACACACTGCTGAAACGAGGGGGTTTCATGGCCCTTTAGTTCTCTTGTTAATTACTCACCCACATGTCCTTGCAAATCTCAGACAATTTCATTCATCTTTTTTTATTTTTCACATTCTAAATTAGGCGACGCAGTGGCGCAGTAGGTAGTGCTGTCGCCTCAAAGCAAGAAGGTCGCTGGTTCGAACCTCGGCTCAGTTGGCGTTTCTGTGTGGAGTTTGCATGTTCTCCCTGCCTTCGCGTGGGTTTCCTCCGGGTGCTCCGGTTTCCCCCACAGTCCAAAGGCATGCAGTACAGGCGAATTGGGTTGGCTAAATTGTCCATAGTGTATGAGTGTGTGCGTGAATGTGTGTGTGGATGTTTCCCAGAGATGGGTTGCGGCTGGAAGGGCATCCGCTGCGTAAAACTTTGCTGGATAAGTTGGCGGTTCATTCCGCTGTGGCGACCCTGGATTAATAAAGGGACTAAGCCGACAAGAAAATGAATGAATGACATTCTAAATTAAACTTTATTCTTGCCCTATAGAATCTTTTTGGCCCAATACTTCCTTTCTCATTCACTTGCATTGATTTTTAGAGGTTAAAAACAGCGCGTTATGTTGCTTGCTGTCATTGTTTTTTGACATTTATTATTCCTAGTCATTTCTAACATAGGGGACTGAATCAGACCTTCTAAAACAATTGCAAATACTAGCACACTTAGGCATTGTAGAATAGGGTCAATATGAGCCCTCTATGAAACCTATATACTCCACCTCGCAGTTAGCTTTTTATACTCACCGGCCACTTTATTGGGTACACCTTACTAGTACCAGCTTGGATACCGTTTTGCCATCAGAACTGCCTTAATCCTTCATGGCATAGATTAAGCAAGGTACTGGACATATTCCTCAGAGATTTCGCTCCGTATTGACTTGATAGCATCAGGCAGTGGCTGCAGATTTGTCAGCGGCACATCCATGATGTGAATCTCCCGTTCCACCACATCCCAAAGGTGCTCTATTGGATTGAGATCTGCTGACTGTGGAGGCCATTGAAGTACAGTGACCTCATTGTCATGTTTAAGAAACCAGTCTGAGATGATTCACGCTTTATGGCATGGTGCGTTATCCTGCTGGAGGTTGCTATCAGAAGATACATTGTGGTCATAAAGGAATGGACATGTTCAATAACAATACTCAGGTAGGCTGTGGTGTTGACACGATGCTCAATTGGTACTAATGGGCCCAAAGTGTGCCAAGAAAATATCCCCCACACCATTACACCACCACCACCAGCCTGAACCGTTGATACAAGGCAGGATGCATCCATGCTTTTATGTTGTTGATGCCAATTTCTGACCCTGCCATCCAAATGTGGCAGCAGAAATCGAGACTCATCTGATCAGGCAACATTTTTCCAATCTTCTATTGTCCAATTTTGGTGAGCCTGTGTGAATTGTAGCCTCAGTTTCCTGTTATTAGCTGTCAGGAGCGGCAACCGGTTTGGTCTTCTGCTGCTGTAGCCTATCAGCCTCAAGGTTGGACGTGTTGTGTGTTCAGAGATGCTCTTCTGCAGACCTCGGTTGTAACAAGTGCTTATTTGAGTTACTGTTGCCTTTCTATCAGCTGGAACCAGTCTGGCAATTCTCCTCTGACCTCTGGCGTCAACAAGGCATTTGCGCTCACAGAACTGCCGCTCACTGGATATTTTCTCTTTTTTAGACCATACCCTGTAACTCCTAGAGATGGTTGTGCGTGAAAATCCCAGTAGATCAGCAGTTTCTGAAATACTCAGACCAGCCCGTTTGGCACCAACAACCATGCCACATTCAAAGTCACTTAAATCCCCTTTCTTCCTCATTCTGATGCTCGGTTTGAACTGCAGCAGATCACCTTGGCCATGACTGAATGCCTAAATGCATTGAGTTGCTGCAATGTGATTGGCTGATTAACGAGAAGTTGGACAGGTGTACCTAATAAAGTGGCCGGTGAGTCTATATAATGCACATATATATTATGTAAACCCAAAGTTTTATTTTGGATCAGATTTATTGTGTTTAATCCTTTTGATCCTATTAAAATAAACCAGTAATAATAGATGTTTTTCGCACCTAATAATAATAATAATAATAAAAAAGATCTAAAAAAGCTGACATCTGTGAATCCCTAACAAAAAAAAAAGCAATTTATTGCACCACACTGCGGTTTGAATATTGCATTATATTATTGTAATAACAGCATTTTTCAATACATTGTGCAGCTCTAGGCAGTAAACTGTTAAACATCACACTGTCCCGAAATGAGGCAAATGACAGATTTGCATGTAATTAGAGAAAACAGACAGAAAAAAGTGGGTGAATGTATAAAAGCATGGCCCAATTTACAGCCTGAAATCTCATCTTCACAGGAGAGAGAGTGTCCGGGAAAAGGAGGACGAGAAATCCGAGCGTACCACTATATTCAGACTCTCCGAAGCCTTGTGATTTATACGACATGAGTGGGAATAACGGAATATAATCCGAAACTCCCACTTCAGGCGAGAAACTTGAGCGCTGAGAGCCAGAGAGCGAAGGCCAGCGGCTGGAGAGCACATCTCCTATTGTGTCCAGGCTCAAATCCACAGCTTGCTTTATGGGATTTGTCTGTGTGGACACAAAGGGATGGAGCAATCGTTCTGCTGGAGGAAGAGAAATGAATCAATGTGTTCATCTCTGACGCCGGCCAGAGGAGCGAGGGAATACAGGAGAGGAGAGATACAGAGAAAATGATGTAGTATTGGTGGGAGAAGAAAAAAGGAATGCAGGAAAGTAGAGCGAACCCCAATCAGGAGAACGTGAGCATGTTGAAAGAAGCTGTTGTAGAGGAGTCTGAATGAAAGATTTCATATAAAACATGAGGAAGAAGATGATAGATCTTTGTGCTGTGCAGTTAAATGCAAACAATATAGTCAGATTTATGAATGAACAAGGACTCTTATGAGGCTGTTCTGTTAATCAATCCGTCAGAAGGATTTGAAAACCCATCTATTACTTTTAAAGATATGGATAAATATTAAAAGATAATAAATAACAAGGCAGTAATAACAGAATAAGAGAATGTGATAATAACTGAATAATAATAATAATAATAATAATGATAATAATAATAATAATAACTGAATAATAATAATAATAATAATAATAATAATAATAATAATAATAATAATAATAATAATAATAACTGAATAATAATAATAATAATAATAATAATAATAATAATAATAATAATAATAACTTAATAATAATAATAATAAAAGACATTTTATGTCATGATACTAAAAAAATAACCAATATTATTTTATTATTACAGAAAATGTTATTATAGTTCATTTAAAATTTAGTGAAATATTACCTGAATTGAATTTGAATTTCAGTCCTTTTTTTAAGCATTTGCTCAGTTTCAGGTTTTATTTATTTATAGTATTTCCATTTCAGTGTTTAATTCAGTACTTAATTATTTTTCCTTTGTCATCCATTTTCTAATTAATATACATTTTATTTATCTATTTATATATATATTTAATAACATAAATTGTGAGCAGTTTTTGCTTGTTAACCATAATAACTAAGCCATTAATGGATGTTAATTAATAAACACTCTTTATTGGATAGGTGGGTGGGTGGATAGGTGGGGAGTTAGAAAGATGGATGGATGGATGAATCGGTGGATGGATGGATGGATGGATGGATGGATGGATGGATGAATGGATGGATGGATGAATGGATGGATAAATGATGAATCGGTGGATGGATGGATGGATGGATGGATGGATAGATGAATAGAATGAGATGGATGGATGGATGGATGAATAGAATGAGATGGATGGATGGATGGATGGATGGATGGATAGATGGATGGATAGAATGAGATGGATGGATGGATGGACAGATAGAATGAAATGGATGGATGGATAGAAGGATGGATGGATGTAGGGATGGAGGTAGGGATAGGTGGATGGATGGATGGATGGATGGATGGATGGATACTACAAATGGATGCATAAAGGGATGATGGATGGATGGATGGAGGTAGGGATAGATGGATGTATATGTGGATGGATGTATAAATGGATGGATGGAAAGTGAAAAATATGGATGGATGGATGGATGGACAGACAGAATGAAATGGATGGATGGATGGATGGATGTAGGGATGGAGGTAGGGATAGGTGGATGGATGGATGTATGGATGGATGGATACTATAAATGGATGCATGAAGGGATGATGGAGGTAGGGATAGATGGATGGATGGATGTATATGTGGATGGATGTATAAATGGATGGATGGAAAGTAAAAAATATGGATGGATGGATGGATGGATGGATGGATGGATGGATGGATGGATGGACAGATAGAATAAAATGGATGGATGGATGGATGGATGGATGTGTAGGGATGGAGGTAGGGATAGGTGGATGGATGGATGGATGGATGGATACTATAAATGGATGCATGAAGGGATGATGGATGGATGGATGGATGGATGGATGGATGGATGGATGTGTAGGGATGGAGGTAGGGATAGGTGGATGGATGGATGGATGGATGGATGGATGGATGGATACTATAAATGGATGCATGAAGGGATGATGGATGGATGGATGGATGGATGTGTAGGGATGGAGGTAGGGATAGGTGGATGGATGGATGGATGGATGGATACTATAAATGGATGCATGAAGGGATGATGGATGGATGGATGGATGGATGGAGGTGGGGATAGATGGATGGATGTATATGTGGATGGATGTATAAATGGATGGATGGAAAGTGAAAAATATGGATGGATGGATGGATGGATGAATGAATGAATAGATTTATCTCACGTTCAGATTATTATTCTAAACAACTGCTTACAAAATCCTGTAAACACAAAAAAAGATAAAAATGAAAAAAAAGTGTAAGAAAAAAAGAGATGTGAGAAATCTCATTAGCTGTGATGGTTTCTGCACCGTGAGAATGCGAGAGCCGTCAGCAAATGAAAAAAATCACAAACATCACAGCACAAGCCAGGCAAACAGGAAGTCAGAGAATGAAGATGTTAAAGTGAAGATGGTGTGTCCAGAGGCATCGGAGCAGACTGTAGTTGTTGGGAAGACTGTCAAACAGAGAGATTGGCTCTGAAACACCTCGCTGTGTGTAATGAGTAGCGTCTGGATACTCAGTGACAGTCAAGGGGCTTTTAGAGACCGCCGCTCATTCACCTCAATAAAAAATGACGCACATCTGACTCACACTCTCTGTCTTCTCACTTACAAACACCTGGAAGACGACCACATCAAGAACATCTAATCAAAGGGGATTTGCTGTGTGATTTTGCATGTACTCAGATTGTGAGAAAGTACATCTAGTTAACTATATTTAAAAGACTGGGCTAAGTATGATTGTTTGTTTTTAATTGATGCATTTATTAAGTTAAGAAAGACTTGTATTTCAAGTAAAGGTGATGTACCATCTAACGGCCACGATTCTGGTATCGCATAATAAATTCTTGATTGATTTTAGCATGAAAAAGAAGACAGCTGATTGGCTGATAAATCATGTTATTATTATTATTTTATTATTATTATTATTATAAAATTTTTACATATAAACTCTATCCAATCTGTTAAGGTCAACTCTGTTACTGTCAACTATGTTACTGCTAAATCTGTTACTTTCAACTGTTTCTGTCGACTTGTTAAGGTTGACTGTTAAGGTCGACCATGTTAATATCACCTCTGTTACTGTCAAATCTGTTGAGGTCGACTCTGTTACTTACAACTTACCACTCTGTTAAGGCCAACCTTGTTACTGTCGACACTCTTATTGTCGACTGCTACTGTAGACCCTTTTACTGTAGACCCTTTTACTGTCCACCCTGTTACCGTCCATCCTGTTACTGTCGACTCTGTTTCTGTCGACCTTGTTTCTGTCCATTCTGTTACTGTCCACCCTGTTACTGTCCATTCTGTTACTGTTCACCCTGTTACTGTTGACTTTGTTAAGGTTGACCCTATTACTGTCCACCCTGTTACTGTCCACTCTGTTACTGTCCACTCTGTTACTGTTGACTTATTAAGGTCGACTCTGTTTGTGTCGACCCTGTTACTGTGGACCCTGTTACTGTCCACCCTGTTACTGTCCACCCTGTTACTGTCCACTCTGTTACTGTTGACTTTTTAAGGTCGACTCTGTTTGTGTCGACCCTGTTACTGTGGACCCTGTTACTGTGGACCCTGTTACTGTCCACCCTGTTACTGTCGACCCTGTTACTGTCCACCCTGTTACTGTTGACACTGTTACTGTCGACCCTGTTACTGTCCTCCCTGTTACTGTCGACTCCATTACTGTTGACCCTGTTACTGTCCACCCTGTTACTGTTGACACAGTTACTGTCGACCCTGTTACTGTCCACCCTGTTACTGTCGACTCCATTACTGTTGACACTGTTACTGTTGACCCTGTTACTGTCCACCCTGTTACTGTCGACTCCATTACTGTTGACACTGTTACTGTTGACACTGTTACTGTCCACCCTGTTACTGTCGACTCCATTACTGTTGACACTGTTACTGTTGACACTGTTACTGTTGACACTGTTACTGTCCACCCTGTTACTGTCGACTCCATTACTGTTGACACTGTTACTGTTGACACTGTTACTGTTGACACTGTTACTGTCCACCCTGTTACTGTCGACTCCATTACTGTTGACCCTGTTACTGTCGACCCTGTTACTGTCCACCCTGTTACTGTCGACTCCATTACTGTTGACCCTGTTACTGTCCACCCTGTTACTGTTGACACTGTTACTGTCGACCCTGTTACTGTCGGCTCCATTACTGTTGACACTGTTACTGTCGACCCTGTTACTGTCCACCCTGTTACTGTCGACTCCATTACTGTTGACCCTGTTAATGTCCACCCTGTTACTGTCGACTCTGTTAAGGTCGACCCTGTTACTGTCCACTCTGTTACTGTCCACTCTGTTACTGTCCACTCTGTTACTGTCCACTCTGTTACTGTTGACTTATTAAGATCGACTCTGTTTGTGTCGACCCTGTTACTGTCCACCCTGTTACTGTTGACTTGTTAAGGTCGACTCTGTTACTGTCGAGACTGTTAAGGGTGACACTGTTAAGGTCGACTGTGTCAAGGTCGACTCTGTTAAGGTCGACTCTGTTACTGCCGAAAATGTTAAGGTTGACTCTGTTATGGTCGACTCTGTCACTGTCGACTCTGTTACGGTCAACTTTGTTACTGTGAACTCTGTTAAGGTCAGCCCTGTTAAGGTCAGCTCTGTTATGATCAACTTTGTTATGGTCAACTCTGTTATGGTCATCTCGTGTTACTATAAAATCTGTTAAGGACAACTCTGTTAAGGGCAACTATGTTACTGTCAACTCTGTTAAAGTCAACTTTGTTAAGGTCAACTCTGTTATAGTCAACTTTGTTAAGGTCAACTCTGTTATGGTCAACTTTATTATGGTCAACTCTGTTACTATCAAATCTGTCAGGGTCAACTCTGTTACTCTCAAATTTGTTAAGGTCAGTTCTTTTACGGTTAACTCTGTTATAGTTAACCCTGTTTTCTGCGGTTAATGTCTGCGGTTTAGATTGTTTAACAATTAGTGACAGAATCAAATGCCCCTATCACATTCACGCATGTTATTTTACATTACTCATGAATTCTGTTCACTTTAAGATCTGTTTGCATTGCAGGAATAAACAAAAAGCAGGAACAAAATAAATGCCACTTATTAATCAATAAAGGCATTTTTCATAACCATTAAAAGCGTTTTTATGGAACAAATGCTGATCAAGAAGCATTCTAAAGTAATAATCCAGTAAAACTCCTTTAAAAAGTCATATCAATTTCTTCTCTGTAACACAAAAGAAGAAACTGAACTCTGAAGAACAGTTCTCCTCCATGTAATTTCAATAAAGTAAGGCACAATGATACAAAAGTGACCTAAAAGTATCATTAAAGTGACCCGTGTGACATTATTTCAAGTCATACAATAATTTTGTGCAAGGAACAATCTGAAATATATGGACATCCTGACATCCACTTTAGTTAATAAGTCAAATCTATTCAAAGAATCATTTCATGCGGTTCATAAAACTGTTCTGGATGATTTGTTCAAATTACAGTGATTCAGTTAAATACTTCAAATCACAGACTTATTTTTAGTCGGCTTTTTGAATCGGGTAAGCTTCAGTCTGTATCCATTGGCTAGTTGCTGAGATTATTACAGAGAGTATGCAGTGTGTATGTGGTCTATAAGGAAAGAAGACCAGCACCATCTGCTCCTCTTTGAAGCCCAAAAGTTCATCTCAAGAAGACAAAAGTGCAGATGTCAGAGTCACGGCTGAAAAAGCTGCACTTCTGCTGATCGGCCAGGATTCACTGCTCTGACATACTTAGCAATTGTAATACTGAAAATGAGAATGATGTCCGATACAATTTTTTTCTTCTTTTCTTTCACCAGGAATTTGAATTTCTTGTTTTGAGGTGTTGTCACAATACAGGAATTTCCAACCTCCAATATGATACTAGGAGAAATATTGATATTCTACACAATTTTCTATACTAAACTAAACTTAAAACTAAATTAAACCTAAAATTAAACTAGACAAAACCAAAACTAAATAAAATAAATAAGTAAATAAACAAACACATAAAACCCAGATCGGAAAAAGTCGAGACAGTATGGAAAATGCAAGTAAAAAAAAAATAAAGCAGTGATTTCAAAATCATGGTACGGAGTTTTTGATGTCGTGTTTTGCGCTTCAAAATGCACCACAAATTCTCTATTAGAGACAGGTCGGGACTGTAGACAGGCCAATCAAGTACCTCAATCCTCTTTCTTCAAAGCAAAGACTGTAATGTGTGCAGAATGTGGTTTTGCATTGTCTTGATGAAATATGTTATTTTCAGCATTAATGGTGTCATCACAGAAGTACAAGTTACCATTGTCAGGGTACTGACACAACCCAATACCATGACAGACCCTGCCTTTTGGACTTGATGCTGGTTACAGTCTGGACAATTCTTGTTTAGTATGGAGCCCACGGCGCCCATTTCTCCCAAAAAATACCTGAAATACTGATTCATCTGACCACAGTACATGTTCCCACTGTGTGATGGGACATTCCAGATGCCTCTAAGCCCAGAGAGGTAGACGGTGCTTCTGGACACTGTTAACATAGGGCTGCCTTTTGGCACAGTACAGTTTTAACTGGCATTTGTGGATATAACTTCGTATTGTGGTACTTTACAAAGGTTTGCCAAAGTATTCCTGAGCCCATGTGGTGATATCGCTTATAGATGAATGAGGATTCTTGATGCAGTAAGGGATCGGAGCTCACGGTAAATTTGGAAATCACTAATTTCTTTTTTTATTTGCGTTTTCCATACTGTCCCAACTTAAAACAACTTGAGCTCTATTATATTATACTATGGTTGGATGGTTATGGCTTAATGTTGGTGGATCTCATGTGAGATCCCACACGATAGTAAACAACAATTTGAGAAGAGGCAAGGTGACTTATTTTCATTAAACATTACAAGGACAGGAACAAAACGTGTAATAAACACTGCAATACTGCTGGAAAATATGATTTTTCCATTATGATTTCATAGTTGCACTCTAGCCACAATAAAATACTATATTAAAATAGTCTTGATACACAAAATCCTCTAGGAAAACAATAATATATACACTGATATAGGCATCGTTTCATTTTTATTATAAATGCATCTGTCAGAAAAACAAAAGCATCTCCTCAGGGATACAGACTCTCCCTCTCTTCCCTCCATCTCATGCAAACAATCCCACTCAGAGTATAATTCATCAGATATCAGAGAGGAATCAATATCCTATTGAACTGCAGTACAGAAACTACAGTCTCGACATGATCTTACACAGTGCAGTGGAGCTCTCAACAAATAAACAAGATGACAATATTCACAAGCACCTCTGAATGTTTCCTTGGACTCACATAGAAAACCTTGAAAATTTACATGCCTCCCCAAAACGACCAATTAATACCATGGCTGAGGTGGTAGAAAAGCAGAAATTGCGATACGAAACCATGGTCACCTAAACAACTAATAACTATTCTTAGGTGTAAAAAAGTGTGGGAAAGTCAGAGACTGCTCAGAGGAAACACAGGTAAAGAGTCAAGGCTTTAAGAAGACGCATTTCAAAGATAATAAAATCAAAAGCACACCTGACTCACTTCCCATTTTGTTTTCTGATATACTAATTAATTATTTTACGATATTCCGATACATTAATTTTCGATATTCCAATATATTGTTTTCTAAAATTCTGATACATTATTATCTGATACATTATTTCCGATAAATTTTCCTATATTCCGATACATTATTTTTGGATATTCCAATATATTATTTTACAATAATCCAATAAATTATTTTCTGAAATTCTGATACATTATTATCTGATAAATTATTTTTCGATACATTTTCCGATATTCCGATACATTAATTTTCGATATTCCAATATATTGTTTTCTAAAATTCTGATACATTATTATCTGATATATTATTTTTCGATACATTTTCCGATATTCTGATACATTATTTTTGGATATTCCGATACATTATTTACTGATATTGAGATACACTATTTACTAATACTCCAATACATTATTTTCGGATATTCCGATACACTATTTTCTAATACTTCGATACATTATTTTCTGCTATTCTGATAAAGGCGGTTCATCTGAAATAGAGAGAATACACACTTACATTATTTCTGATATTGCGTTATAATATTCTCCAATATCCTGATCAAAATTTTCTGATATTACGATACATTTTTTCCAATATTGAAATATACTTATCCATTATTTTTTAATATTTTTTTAATTTATATTTATATATATTTTTATACTTTATTTTTCAACATTTCAGAACACTATTTCTGATAATCCAATACATTATTTTCCAATATTTTGATACATTATTTTTAGATATTTCAAAACATTATTTCTGATATTCCAATACATTTTTTTCTAATATTTTGATAGATTATTTTACAATACTACACATACATTTTTTCGATATTCTGATACATTATTTTTCAATACTCCAAGACATCATTTCCTATATTTCAATACATGATTTTTCAATATTCCAATACATTTTTTACAATATTTCAATACATCATTTTCCGATTAATGATTTTCCAGTATTATGATACATTATTTTCGATATTTTGATATTCACATGCATTATTTTCTGAAATTTTGATACAGTATTGTGCAATATTCTGGTACATTATTGTCCATCATTCCGATAAATTATTTACCAATACTCCGATACATTATATCCGATATTCTGATATACTTTTTTCCAATATTCTGAATCATTATTTCTGATATTCAAATACATCACTTCTAAATTTCCAATACACTATTTTCCAATACTCCAAGACATTATTTTCCATATTACAATACACTATTTTCCAATATTTTGATATTTTATTTTCAGATATTTCTACACATTATTTCTGATATTCCGATTCATTATATTCCAATATTTTGATACATTATTTTCCGATATTTATATACATAACTTCTGATATTTCTACACATTATTTCTGATATTCCGATTCATTATATTCCAATATTTTGATACATTATTTTCCGATATTTATATACATAACTTCTGATATTTCTACACATTATTTCTGATGTTCCGATTCATTATTTTCTAATATTTTGATACATAGAAAAATAAAAGCAGTTTTACATTTTTTATGAACCATTTTAGGGCAAAATTATTAGCCCCTTTAAGCTATATTTTTGTCGATAGTCTACAGAACAATCCATCGATAAACAAAAATTGCCTAATTACCCTAAACTGCCTAGGTAACCTAATTAACCTAGTTAAATGAGAAATGAGTTATGAAATGAGTTATGAAATGAGTTATTAAAACTATTATGTTTAGAAATGTGTTTAAGAAATCTTTTTGTTAAACAGAAATTTGGGAAAAAATAAACAGGGGGCTAATAATTCTGACTTCAACTAAATACACATATACATTCATGTAAATATACATATATACACACACGTGTGCTTACAGTATACACATATATTAATATATGTATATTATTAAGCAATAAAATTGACAAATTAAAAACAAAAGTGACAAATAAAGTGTTTAACATTTTCATAAAAATAATTTGATTACTACGAATTATACTCAAATGACTATGATTTCAACACAGCAAAACCTCTATGGATATCAGTCTATTTCATGACTTTCTATTATTTTCTATTATTATATATAAGCTTCTCCAGATTAGCAAGTGATGGAACAAAACAGGTTTTCATTTTTATGAATTAGCCGCTGTAAACTGATACAAAAAAAAACAAAAAATATCCATTATTAAAAAAAATAATAATAATTTATTTTAGGCATGTTTTTAGTAAATTATGATTTCATAGTACACCGAGTTCCACTGTTTTATAAGATCAAGCTAAATGTGACTTATTCATGACACAACCTCGATCGTTCAGCGTCTACATGCTCACTGACGCACCGTTTTATCATGTCCTAAAACTCACTGTTACTTAAGGCGACGCTGTGAATAACCCACATGAACGGTAGTGGTGTAAGATCTCTCATAAAGGCCTGTGATGATTAATGAGTGCTAGATGTGCCGTGCTGCGGGGAGCTCCGCGGTTCCTCTGCTCCTGTAGGGACCAAAACTCTCTCACCTGCAGAGGGAACACATTTCGCATGCAGATATTATAATGGGCAGCAGGCCTGCGGGGTGCTAAAGTAGGACGCAGCTGGTTATACAGATGTCACCAATCTAGAGGTGTGTTTAGACCCCGTGACTGAGAAAAAAAGATTGAGCTTTTTATTAGAGGCATAATCGATAGTGCGGGTTCCTCGAGTTTACTGAAAACCTCAGGCAAATTTTTTTTAGAAAGTTTAAACATCCCATAAAGGAACACTGTTTTTTCTTTGTAAATAGATTCATTTTACAAATCCCCTACAGTTTAAACCTTATTAGTAGTCACCTTAGTATTAAACCTTACCTTTTACCTTTTGTAATCCATTCAGGAAATTTCTAAGTCTGGTGGCCGCACTTTTAGCTTAGCTTAGCATAGATCATTGAATCGGATTAGACCATTAGCATCTCGCTCAAAAGTGATCAAAGAGTTTAGATGATTTTCCTATTTAAAGCTTGACTCTTCTGTAGTTACATCGTGTACTAAGACTGACGGAAAATGACAAGTTGCTATAAGCTGATATTGCTATGGGAACTATCGTAATATTCAAGGAACTTTGCTGTGATGTGACGTACCATGGATACAGCTGGCGCAATGATACTACAAAGTGCCTGAAAGTAGTCCCCAGCTACATAACTAGATAACTGCACCCATGTGTATCAAGTTCCTTGATTATTACGGCAGAATCCGATTCGAATAGATTTGAACGATTTCTGCTTGCAAATTCTGCCATGTAATTAGCAAATATGCTATGGTGCGACTACAATTCACTCTGAAAGGGAATGTGAGATGAGACTCGAATTGCTTTAATGCACTTTACAGCTAAAACACATCCATACCCCTTTAAGAAAATATGGACAGCCCTTTTTAAATATGCGCCTGGCACGCCGACTATTTTTCCCATCCTTAAAATAGCAAAAGTGGATTCGACCATGCTCTTAGTACACCAGCGACACGCGCTTTAGACCATGAGCTTAGATCATTAAACTCAAGCCCAGAGTCTTCATTTATCTTATCTTCCATTCCCTTTAAGAGTGGGTTGTTTTCGCACCATAGTGCATTTGCTATTTACTTGGGAAAATTTGTAAGCAGAAATCATTCAAATCTCATCAAATCAGATTCTGCCGTAATCAAGGAACTTTGTGGTTGTACCATGGGTGCAGTTATCTAGTTATCTAGCTGGAGACTATTTTCAGGCACTTTGTAATATCATTGCACCTGCTGCAGCCATGGTGCATCACACGGCAACAAAGTTCCTTAATTATTACACCAGAATAAGAGTATAGTTCCTAGCCACATTGGCCGATAGAAAATATCAACTTTAATTTTCTGTAAATCCTGGTACACTATGTAACCAAAAAACCTCCATAACGCATTAAGAGAAGAAGGACAACAATTTTAGACTATGCGCCAGGCACGTCGACTGTTTTTCCCGTGCTTAAAATAGCAAAGGTGGATTCAGACATGCTCTAGGTACACCTGCAACATGCGCTTACGACCATGCACTTATAATCACAACAGAGGCCAGGCTCTCCGGTTGCCAGTCTGTGGTGCCAAACACCTTCCCTGTGCAAGTGGTCATGGGGGTCTGAAATGTCAATCATTTGTGCTCTTCAATGTGTCCCTCCGATTCATTCATAAACATCCTGGTTCAGTCTAGATATTGTAAGCTCTTCCTCTTTATCATTGTTTGACTCCAGTTTGAACATGTGAGGATTTAATCTAATATACTGCTCATTTCTGACATTTTGGCTGCATGAAATTCACTTGTTTTGTTGTTTCTGGAATGGCAGAATGATGTGTAATGACTCTGCACTCTTCTGGAAAGCAGCAGCTCATTTGCATGTAAAGGGACACGCGTGAAAATGGCGTGTTTTTGCTCACAACTGAATAGGGGCAAAAGGTGACTAGCTATATTCAATGAACCGCTGGGTATTTTGAGCTGGGTAAAAGACATTTTAGGGACAACAGATAATTATTTGACAACTTATGAAAAGCACCATAAGATGGCATTTTAAAATGAATCAATAGATGCCCATTTCGGAAATGATTCATTCATTCATTCATCAAAACTCTAATGGCAGACGGCTGCTTCTTATTCAGGGCTGTCTATGTTAATGAAGAAGAGATTGCTAGTGGGCGGGGCTTTCCCACTCTGATGACACGAACAAAGGGAGAATGTCAATCAAAGTGTTTCTGCAGATTGTTTTAATAAAGTGTGATTATAAAAATAGAATTAACTAATTTTATCCGTTAGATGCTGGCTATATTCACACAATGTTACCACACAACTGTGTTTAAACCACTTGTAAATGTGATTTTTGCATATTAGGTCCCCTTTAAGACTTACAGAAGCTGCTGCAGAACTAGGCAGCAAGAACAAAATTCTGCAAATCAGACATACAATAAGACGGGGCGAATGTCACATAGCAAAATAGTTCAATGTGCATAATTGCATAATTACGTAATTACCCAGAGAGGTGTCACCGACAGAAAGTAAACTTCCTGACAAAAACTTGACGTGAAGTACAGAAGAGGCGAAAAGTCTTCTTCAGGAGAGAAAAAAAGATGCGTTTTTATATTCGCTGTTGTTGAAAAGGTGTTTTAGGCCTAATTATTGAACTTTTATGACAGAAATGAGAGTGACTGATGTGCCTGGAAGGTCTTTAAGTTCTCAAGTACGTGTTTCCATGGCAACTCTGAGAAGTATAACATGAACAGCCTGCTAGACTCATTCCTGCCCCACAATCCAGCATGAAACGTCACTGAGCCAAACATCATCTGACAATCAGGAGAGAAAAAACAACTTACTGAACTGCTTTGGGTAAAAAATAATGAGAAAATAGAGAGCTATAAAAAGGTACACAGAGTGTTTCTATGTAGGTTTTGCTGACCTGAAAGGTTGTGAAATTAATAGTCTACTGCTGTATATAGCTAAGTATTTACAACACTTTGGTAATTAATGTATACTGTAATATGTACAACACTGAACTGGTAAACTGTAGGCTAATAAACACTGTGGTACACACTTTAGTTTTTATTACACTAAACTGTGGCATATTGTAGTATGAAATAACTTTCTAAATGTAACCATCTTTTGAGGTCATCTTGTTAGAGCAACCAACTCTCATGCAAAGAATCACCAGTTCGAACCCAGCTCAGAGCAGGTTGGGTGCAGTAGGACCAGTGGGTTACACTTGGGGGCTCGTCCGGGATGGGACTGGGGTTTAGAGGGGTGAGTGTAACAGAGATCAGCTAGCGTAGTGCTATGCAGGTAAACCTAACTCCTCTGACTTCAAAAGTGGCTCTAGCGCTAAAGGCCATGGTCTTCAGCCTCCTTGTTAAACCAACTCTTATGTCAGAATCACCAGTTCGATCTTAGCTCAGATTAAGTTGGGTGCAGTAGGACCGGTAGGTTACACTTGGGGGTAGAGGTCTGCATTCCCGAATAAATTTCCGAATAAATCGCGGGAGCGATCGGTAACGGGTTTAATTTGGGACGGGAGCGGGCTGTCTAGCAATATCGCGGATATTGCTATGCGAATGAGAGAGAGAGAGAGAGCGAGAGCGAGCTTTGCCTGTGTGTGTGCTTGGTGCTTGTGTGTGTGTATGTTAGTGCGCGCGCGAATGAGAGAGAGCTTTCCCAGATAACAAAATACACTCGGGCCAGTTCCGGCTAGATCCTCGCCTGTCAGAGACTTACCACTCAGCTCGGCTCTGGCTGCCGGACTCCGGATGCTTGTGGACGCACTGCCCGATTCCGGCCCGAATCAATCCGCTCTTTAGCGGGATCGGGCACGGCGAGCAGAAAACGGGGCGGGTCGGGCAGCGGGAGAATAAATTCTTAATATAAGCGGGAGCGGTCGGGTTCGGGCTAAAACCTGGCGGGTGCGGGCGGGATTCAAAATTTAGTCCCGCGCAGATCTCTACTTGGGGGCTCGTCCGGGATGGGAGTGAGGTTTAGGGGGTGAGTGTAACAGAGGCTAGCAAGCGAAGTGCAGTGCACTTAACCTTATTCCTCTGACCTTAAAAGGTGCTCTAGTGCTAGTGGCCATGGTCTTTAGCCCCCTTGTTAGAGCAACCAACTCCCATGCAAAGAATGACCAGTTCGATCCCAGCTCAGAGCAGGTTGGGTGCAGTAGGACCAGTGTGTTACACTTGGGGGCTTGTCCGGGATGGGACTGGGGTTTAGAGGGGTGAGTGTAACAGAGATCAGCTAGCGGAGTGCTATGCAGGTAAACCTCACTCCTCTGACCTCAAAAGTGGCTCTAGCGCTAGTGGCCATGGTCTTCAGCCTCCTTGTTAGACCAACCAACTCCCATGTAAAGAATCACTGGTTCAATCTCAGCTCAGATTGGGTTGGGTGCAGTAGGAATGGTAGGTTACACTTGGGGGCTCGTCCGGGATGGGAGTGAGGTTTAGGGGGTGAGTGTAACAGAGGCTAGCAAGCGAAGTGCAGTGCACTTAACCTTATTCCTCTGACCTAAAAAGGTGCTCTAGTGCTAGTGGCCATGGTCTTTAGCCCCCTTATTAGAGCAACCAACTCCCATGCAAAGAATGACCAGTTCGATCCCAGCTCAGAGCGAGTTGTGTGCAGTAGGACCAGTGGGTTACACTTGGTGGCTTGTCTGGCATGGGAGTGAGGTTAACAGAGGGCAGCTAGCAAAGTGCTGTGCATGTAAACCTCACTCCTCTGACCTCAAAAGGTGCTCTAGTGAGAGACGCTAGACACCATGGTTTTTAGCCTCCTTGTTAGAGCAACCAACTCCCATGCAAAGAATCATCGGTTCGATCCAAGTTCAGAGCAGGTTGGGTGCAGTAAGACAGGTGAGTTACACTTAGAGGCTTGTCCGGGATGGGACTGAGGTTTAAGGGGGTGCCAGCTAGCAAAAGTGCTGGGCATGTAAACCTCACTCCTCTGACCTCTAAAGGTGCTCTAGTGATAGATGCTTGAGGCCATGGTCTTTAGCCTCCTTGTTAGAGCAACCAACTCCCATACAAAGAATTACCAGTTTGATCCCAGCTCAGAGCTGGGATCTAAGTAAGAACTTTAAACTCTTAGAAATGCTCGAAAATGCTTGATATTAAATGGCAGATAATTTCAGAAAAGACTCAACAAAAAAAGTTCAGGCTGTTGCTCAGTGATTACGCTGGTGACGATGCGATCTGTATAAAGTTGAAGAGCATAACAGAGGTGAGATGGGGGGTGGGGTGGGGGTTGGACATGTCCATGATTTCCGAGCTTTTATATCAAATTCGCATGGGATGTCTGCATAACTCAACTAGACCCTAAAACAGGGGTTCCCAAACTTTTCAGCCAGCGACCCCCAAAATGACAATGCCAGTGACTCGTGACCCCCAATATTCTCTGAGGTGGTGGTTATAAATACAGAAACCTTGTATGCAATGGACTCACCAATAGACCCAAGTCTCCTCTTCGTTTTTTTATGTATGTCAGTGCTGTAAATGGGCTAGAAAGTTTAACCTGGTGTTACAAAATCTGCTGCATCTGACAGTATTGCTGTGTCTTTAGTATAATGTAATTACCCGAGAAGTCGCAATCCAATAGAACTAGTAACTATAAGCTACTATAGTAACTATATAGTTTAAAGTAACTATAAACGACTATTTTTTTCTCTTCAGTAGGTTATTGATAAAATACAGTAAGTCTTAAGGTTTAATAAAAATTAATTGATTTTTGAAAATCACCAGGCGACCCCCCTTCATTGTCCCGCGACTCCTCGGGGGGTCCCGACCCCCACTTTGAGAACCTCTGCCCTAAAACATCACAATCCTAACATTATATGAAGAAATGTTTGTATTTAGGATACTGTTATTAGTCTGATCCTAGAAGAAAAAGTACGAGAAAAGAAGGACTCCTGCAGGAGTGACTTTATTCTTTGCAGCCCTACAGCGGTTTTTTATGTAGATTAAAGGGAGTTGACAGTGTAAAAGCATAAGAGGACACTATTTCAATTTTAGTTAACTATAATAAGCATGGTTGAAACAAGCAAAACCGCCCATAGGGAAAAAGTTGTGTGAAAAAGAGTCTATATTTGGGTCAGAATGTAGCAGAACTGCATAATCCTTAAAAATACAGAGCAGAGTTTTCAGGAACAAAACAAGAGAGAGAGGGAAAAATAAGCCTTGTTCTGACAGAGGACACAAAAATTTTGGCTGTTGCTTAGTGTATTATTATTGCTACCTATAAAGCTTTAAATAAAGGTGGAGTTGGTGATCTGTCAAAATGCTAACCGGTTAGCATAATATCTTTCCCCCAGTCGTCCTAAAAAATTGCCTCCTGAAATCACGAACTGCACATTAAAGATGACAGAGACCCACTAGATCATGTCATTCGCCAGTTAGAAAATTTCATAGTACTTTATATTACTACAATTCATCAATTGTAATCATTGCTATTGAAATGTGAAGAGACTTTCAACCAGCAAAACAAGAAATGCTTCTGAAGACAATCACCTACTGCACCTTTAAATAGTCTAGCTCCTGTTTATCTAACCAACTTTCTGTCTTACTACAATCCAACTCGCTCTTGAAGATCTCAAAACGGCAAAGTCCACTAAAGGAGGTCTAGTGTTCTCATATATGGCTCCTAAACTTTGGAATAGCCTTTCTGATAATGTTCAAGGCACAGACAGACTAATACACTTGAACAGACAATAAAATAACAAACAGATAATAATAATAAGATAATAAACACAGATAATAAACTTGAATTAAACTGAATTATTGGTTGCTAGGGTTGAGTTTTGTTGGGGCATTCATTGTGTCTTGATGAATTTCTGATGAATGTTTTACTCTCATTTATATGCTTATTTGAGTGATTTCTGAATTATTATTATTATTATTATTATTATTATTATTATTATTATTAGTATCTATTATATTGTTACCCATACCTGTGGCATTATTATCAGGTATGTGTGCTTTGGTAAATAAAAAAGTAATTCTGTGCAAATGCAGTCAGAGATGAGAAGATAAATTAGAAGAGCAGCATTAATGTCACAATGAGGGTAGATTTATGGAGGAAAGGCCAAAAGAAAACCTGCGTTCTGTTCTGTAACTCATAATAAAGCACACATGCATGTGCGCCCACACTCATTTATACTGACATCTAAAAATTATGAGTACCCATGAACTTCAGCTGAACTTACAGTTCACAGCTCAATGGACAGTGAACAAGATATATTGTTGAGTGTTTTTTTTTATTCATCGCTTTTGAAGCAGGAAGGAAAGACCTTAACTGGACATGGGTAAGACCCCTGAAAGACCCTGAGATTCTATTGGTGGCGGGCAGCTGAGAGATTTAAGATCCCAATAGCAGAGAAGCTGATGGAGGTGTGTAATGTGTAAATTATGTATTTAAACTGTGTGCAAGCCTATGTTCGGCAGATACTCGAACGACCTGTCTCTGTTGTTACTGATGCTGTAACAATGAACTGCTTTGCCTAAAGACTTCGGAGATCTCAGATTTTGTCATTTTTTGAAAAGTTTGACTTAGAGACTTCGAATATTTTTGCAGACCAGAATCTTTTTTCCACAACAGTTTCTATTACATTGTGAACTTTTAGATATTAAGAAGTTGTATGTCTTTCAACTATTTAAAACATTGGCTAAGTTGAATGCTTTGTGTCAAGGGTTTCACATCAATAACCCTGAGTATGAGCAATAGTATTAATGATGCTTGACTGAGCAAACAGCACTAAAAAGAGCACTTAAAGACTGGAAACAGACAAAATTGAGGGAAACCCCGATAAATGATTCCACTTAATGAATGTTCAGGAAGGCAAATAGCAGGGGTTTCAGAGAAGTCCTAATAATTCACTTTTATAAAAGGGATAGTTCACTCAAAAATGAAAATTACCTCATTGTTTACTCTCGCTCGTGTGGTTTTAAAGCTTTATGGGTCTCTTTATTTTGTTGAACACAAAATAAGAAATTTTGAAGAACGCTGGTTGTTGGCACCAATCAAATTCCATTGTGAGAAAAAAGTACAATGGAAGTCAACGGGAGACAGCTAGAGCATTTTTCAAAGTATCTTCTTTTGTGTTTAACAGAAAAAAAGAGTCTCAGATAGGTTTTGAACAAGTCAAGGGTGAGAATTTTCATTTTTGAGTGAACTATCCCTTTAATTCTCCCATTCTGGTCAGACGAAAAGCAAATGATGGCTTTATTTTACACTTTAGCCTAAACTTTCCATTTTAAAGAATCATCAAATATTAAAATGCAGATCACAAAACACCAAGCAAAACGCACCTTTGAGATGAGCGAGGCGTGGATCTTCTTGATGATGTCATCCATCTCCATGAGTTTGGGTCCTATTAGAGAGCTGTGGGGTCCGCTGATGTGCCCGATGTGGTCCAGACCCAGATAATGAAGAATCAGAATATCCCAGTCGTCCCTCTTCAGAGTGCTGTCCAGGTGACGGGTCACGTTATTGTCAACCTGGCGGTAACAAGAGAGATGGTGTACAGTAATGAATTACAAATACTTACATGACTGAAATTGAGTCTCATAATTATTCCTGCAATGACTGTTTAATGGAGAGAAGGTTTATTTCAACACATTTCTGAGTATAATAGTTTTAATAACTCATTTCTAATAACTGATTTATTTTATCTTTGTCATGATGACAGTAAATAATATTTGACTGGATATTTTTCAAGATATTAGTTTTCAGCTTAAAGTGACATTTAAAGGCTTAACTAGGTTAATTAGGCAGGTTAGGGTAATTAGGCAAGTTATTGTATAATGATGGTTTGTTCTGTAGACAATTGGAAAAAAATATATATATACACACACACACACACATATATATATATATATATATATATATATATATATATATATATATATATATATATATATATATATATATATATATATATATATATATATGTATGTATATATATGTATGTATGTATATATATATAAATATATATATATATATATATATATATATATATATATATATATATATATATATATATATATATATATATGTGTGTGTATATATATTTTTTTTTTCAATTGTCTACAGAACAAACCATCATTATACAATAACTTGCCTAATTACCATTTTAAGGTCAATATATATATATATATATATATATATATATATATATATATATATATATATATATATATATATATATATATATATATATATATATATATATATATATATATTGACCTTAAAATGGATTTTAAAATTTTAAAAGCTGCTTTTATTCTAGCTGAAATAAAACAAATAAGACTTTCTCCAGAAGAAAAAATATAGGAATTATTAAATTATAGGAAATACTGTGATAAATTCCTTGCTCAGTTAAACATAATTTTGGAAATATTTGGGGGAAAAAAATAATAATAATAACATAAATAAAATATTATAATCAATAACATTAATTTTGACCGCAACTGTAGTTTTACAAGCATATACTTTCATTTATAGTGCTATATTGGTACTTTTACCGCAGTATTTTTCCCTGACCTGCAGTCGCTACTTATATAATTATATAATAATTACTTATACTTATATAATTTTTTTTTCTTGTCTAAAGTGATTGGCCAAGCAGAATATTCAGTCCTTTGATACCCGTCCAATCAAATCGTACATTAAAAATGGCATTAGACAGACTGACTCCAAAATACAGACTCTTTATAAATGCAGCAAATATGTAAAGTGGGAGAAATCTTACCTTAGGTGGTAATAATAATTGATAAAGTGTCGGGGCAATAGTCTAGTGGTTAGCGGGATTTGAACTCGGGACGCCCTGAAGTGCTACCGCACTATACGTCGGCACTAATCACTAGGCTTTTGCGCCAATATGGTGCGGAAACACTTCAGGGCGTCCAGAGTTTGAATCCCGGCTTGAGAACATTTCCTGACCCTACCTCACTCTCTCTCTCTCAGACTTTGCATCCTGTTTGATTACTGTCTTATCTAATAAAAGGCCAAAAATAAATCTTAGAAATAAATAATAATAATCGATAAACTTTGCTGACGTACCATGGCTGCAGCAGGCGCAATGATATTATGCAGAGCCTGAAAATCCCACAGAATTTCTTTATTACACCAGATTGAGTATAGTTCCTAGTTATATCGGCCTAGCAAATAGCAACTTTTTCACTTTCTGTTGGTCTTAGTGCACAAAATAACCACAGAAGGAAATAGGAAGATAAAGAAACTAATTTTTTTTATTATTTGTGATTTATTAGATGCTAATGGTCTAATGCGAGTCAATGATTTACGCTAAGCTAAGCTAAAAGTGTTTCCGTCTGACTAAGATCAGGTCAATGGATTAAAAATGGTCAAACTGAACTGTTAAACGTTAGAGGAGTCGTAATATAAGCCTATTTCCAAAACATTATAAAAATAGGGGAGTGTTCCTTTAAGAGGGCTTTTTGAATTAGACATACTGTACAGACCCTTTAACACACAAGTAAACAATGCAAGCTTATATATCATATCAGATTCAGGCCACTAAATAATCATGATGATCAAAAATTACTTTCAAAAAAAGCTGTTACAGAATAATTAACCACGTGACTGCTGTTATCTGATAAAAAATTGCATACTTTATTGATCTATTAATTTTAATCAGTATTTATTAAACCTTCAGCTCTTAGTGCATGCATATTTTCTGCTGTGAAATCTTTAATGCTTTTTATGAAGTTAACAATCAAAAGTAATGTAAAATTATTATAATAATAATTCAAGTTGAACAGGTTTATTAGATTATCCCTATAGCACTTTTATGTATGATACATGATACAACAAGGCTTTTAAATGTGTTTATCTTGTATTGCCAGTATTGTACTGCATTCTACATTTTGCCCCCAGAATAAAAACCTGAGAGTTCTGATCATAAAACCAAGAATTTTAATATCATCGTTTAAACACACATTACAGGGAGATACAGAATGACCACAGACATTTTTATGCATCTTATTTAGGTATCCTGCAGTGATGTTATAAAGTTTCCAACTGATTTACAGTTCAAGCTCATCTTACTTTTTATATATAAGTTATAAGTTTCTGCAATTGCACATTATTATTCCGCTGAATAAAAATGAGGTATTGCTTTCCTACCTTATCTCCATATTCTTACTAAGCTAGTGTATATCATAATGTACGAGCTATAAATCTTGATTATGAAGCTAAACAAAAACTCTAATGTACACACATGTATTTGTCTCGAACTTTAATAAACGTCAAATTAAAAATAGGCTTTACATGTTTAAGAAAGAGTTGTGTGGATCAAATAAAAGTTATATTGTCAATTATCATACATTTCTTGTCATGTGCAGACCTAGAAAACTGAGTATCTGAAGAGTAAAACAGTTTTAAAATATCTATATGCTTCATCTCCCAAAACATCAACAGTTTAGGAGGTAAAACACAGATCCACTGCACAAAATGCTTTTCTTATTTAGATTTTTTGACTTGGTTTTAGTTTAAATGGCTAAAAAAAATTAAATCAAGAAATAATATGCCAAAATAAGGTAAATTTTTCCTTAAAATAAGCTAAATCTGTCAACGGGGTGAGGAAAATTACCTTGTTTTTTCTTTTGACATACGATTTCTTTGCTTACTCCATTTGGCAGATTATTTTGCTCGTCTTAAAGTACACATAGTTTACCCATTTTTTATGATTTAATATTAATATTATAGTTCTTCTGAGTAGGTTTAGTTCAACACACAGTTCAGATGTTTCTATTATAATGTGTTAAAAAGTGGCATGTTGGGGCGTTTACACAGTTTGCTGTTTTAGGGGCGTGTTGCTTCACATGAAAATTAATTTCGGCTTCCCGTCTAACGTAACAAGGGGGCGGAGCCGTACAGCCGTAATGCACTGATGTCATTTTAAGCTATTTTCGTATTTTAATTTATGCCTAAGCATGCAATATAAAACACTCGGGTCATATTTTACTGTAATTTCTGAAGTTTCTAAATCCCTCTTGGGTCGAAAAAGACCCTATCACAAATCACTCAATATGTCTGGATGTGTTAGTTTACCCAAAAAAGAAACATATGCACTGCAAAAAAATGCTTTTCTTGTTTTGATTTTTTGTCTTGTTTCTAGTCTAAATATCTAAAATTTCTTATATCAAGAAGAATTTTCTTGACAAGCAAAACATATTGTCTTGTTTTGAGAAATAATATGCCATTATTAAGTGAGTTTTTCTTTCAAACAAGCTAAATAATCTGCCAATGGGGTAAGCAAATTAATCTTGTTTTTTCTTTTGAGGTAAGATTATTTTGCTTACCCCATTGGCAGATTATTTTGCTTGTTTTAAGGAAAAACTCACTTAATAATGGCATATTATTTCTCAAAACAAGACAATATGTTGTGCTTGTGTAGAAAATTCTTCTTGATTTAGGAATTTTTAGATATTTGGACTAGAAACAAGACAAAAAATCTAAGTAAGAAAGGCATTTTTTGCAGTGTGCTTACTATTTATTCTTCCTCAAATCTTTCCAAGCCATTAAGAGTTTATTTCTTCTGTTGGACACAAAAGAAGATACTTTAAATAATGTTGGAAACTGGTAACCATTGACAAACTCAACAGCCTACCAGTTTCCTCCTCTTCAAAAAATCTTTTTTTGGGTGAATTAGACTATGAAGTAATAAAGACTATTATGTCTTTCTTTTCATTTTCATTCATTTAAAACCTGTTTAACCAGCCTGATCTCACGAGAAAACGTAAGTATTTTACGTTTTGCCAGTTTAGTGGCTAATTCGTACGAATTTGTACGAGTTCAGTCGTACGAAATGGTACGATTTTAAAAAGGAGGTGTGGCACCTGACCCCACCCCTAACCCCAACCGTCATTGGGGGATAAGCAAATCGTACTAAATTGTACGAATTAGATCGTACGAATTCATACGAATTAGCCACTACATGAAAAAGTTACGAATTGCCGTGAGATTGTGTTGGTTTAACCTGATTTTAATTTTAA
>NC_133189.1:4422500-4427500 GCF_049306965.1 Danio rerio
AGTGAGTTCCATAGCCGAGGAGCCATAAAGCTGAAGGATCTGCCTCCCATTGTGCTCAATCGAGTGCGAAATGGTACCAAGGTGAAGTTGTTGGCTGATCTAAGGGTACGAGAAGGGGTGTAGATATGTGGACGTTTCTGGAGACTGCGAAATACGTCCCAGGAGGTACGTTTTGCTGCATTTCATTTTTTTTAAGCGAACACTACGGGGCGGTGTGACGCCGTTCCCTTTCGCGCTTGCCGGCTGACCGCTTACCTCCGTGTGGAGGGCTTTCCCACCGCAATCAGTTTGTTCAGTCAGCTCATCGTGTGCGTCGGCGGGCTTCAGATGCGGAGAGGAGGAGTTGACAAAGGCGTCCGGGCTCGAGTCCGGGGAAGAGCGGATCCAAAAATCAGGTAAGACAAAAACAGAATCCAAAAAATAAGGGGGTGAGAACGTAGTAAAATCCGAAAAAGTGGAAAAAAAAAAAAACAGACGAGGGCTTTTCTTTTTCTAAACGGCTTTTCTAAATTGTTGCTCGGGTTTAGGGAAGTGGGCGGGCGGGCGGGTCAATCAGTAAAACCAGTTGGGTTCAGGGAAGGAGGAGGGTGGGTCAGCTGATTGGCCGGCGGGTGCGAACGGCACTCGCGAGAGACGTTCGAGATACGAAAAAGCGCACACAGCGGCCTCTCGCGGATTCGCGAAAACAAAAACTGCACAAACACGTACCTCCCAGGACGTATTTCGCGGTCTCCACAAACGTCCGCGGGACTACGTTTTCAGAATGAGCCTGGGTTGCTCAAAACACAGCCGAGGAAACTCTAGAATGCTTTCAGAAAAAGAAAATCAAACTGTGGAATGGCCCAGCCAATCACCTGACTTAAATCCAATAGAAAACACCAAATAAAGATCCGATTTGATAGATGAGACCCACAGAATTATCAAGATGTTTACACTCTGTTCAAGTCTGTGAGAAAATCACACTTTCTCCTTGTGTCATTCCATTGTTTATTACACAGAACTCATTTTTCAGATTTGTTTTGTTGTAGTTTTATGTTTGTATTGTTTGGGTTTTTAGCAAAATCTGGTTCAATTCCATGTAACAGCTCCTTTAGAAATATTATTGACAGGAAAAAACATGACATGTTCAATACTTATTTCCCCCGCTGTACCCACAAATAGATCTAGTAAAACAGGAGTCAACATTGATTCCTGCAGCTGTTCGTCCTCTAGTTTGCCCCGTCAGCAGATCCCCCAGAAATCTCCATGTCTTATTAGTGTGAGCGTCTCAGAAATCACAGGCTAATTGCTTTACTCTTGTCACATTTGTAGTGAAACATGAGCAATTAGAGGATTCTGGCTTTCCCTCCGCAGCAGTTTTTATGGCGTATTATGAATTCTGGCACCAGGAAAAGGTTTAATTTTGTATGCTTGCTAACTGCTGCTCCTAGAAGTGTTCAAAAGGCAGACAAGATGCCAGTGGCTTTTGCTGAACGGAAACAGCCAGGAAAAGCCCTAAAGTTTCTCCAAACAGTTAAATGTGCAGCAGCGCATCTGCTAAATAGAGACTCGCTTTAAGACAGGAAACTACTGGGCACCTATTAATATTCACACAATAATTAGTAAGTGACTCAACTATTTCAGAATTAAAAGTCGATCCTTTGCGCCTGAAGAAGATTTTAATAGAACTAATTAAGGGAATAAAACCCTTACCGCCTAGCAACACTCTAATCACTTTAGCAACGCATAAATTGATGCACAACACACTTTAGACTTTTTTTGAGCTCAAGGAATTGGGAATAAATATACACCATTTAAAAATTGTGCTCATTTTGAAAACATACCCTTGTATACATTTCTGGAGAGAGCAAAATACGTCCCAGGAGATTTTTTTGCCAATCCACAAGAGGATGCTGTATACGCTTTTTGAGATCGCAAATTTCTCAAAAATTGCATTCGCACATGCTCTTCTTGTGTAAATTCACCAGAGGCCACTGTCAACTGACTGACAGATTGATTGACCCACCCTCCTCCTGTCCTAAACCCAACCAATAGTGTTTTCAAAAGCACCAATTGACCAGTATCCACCGACTTCTCTAAACCCAAACGATAGTGTTTTTAAAAGCACCAATTGACCAGCATCCACCGACTTCCCTAAACCCAACCATTAGTGTTTTCAAAAGCACCAATTGACCAGCATCCACTGACTTCCCTAAACCCAACCGTTAGTGTTTTCAAAAGCACCAATTGACCAGCGTTCACCGACTTCCCTAAACCCAACCGTTACTGTTTTCAAAAGCACCAATTGACCAGCGTTCACCGACTTCCCTAAACCCAACCGTTACTGTTTTCAAAAGCACCAATTGACCAGCGCCCACCCACTTCCCTATACCCAACCGATAATGTTTTCAAAAGCACCAATTCACCAGCGTTTTTTGCTGTTTTTTGTTTCATCAAATTCACCAGAGGCCGCTGTGTACGCTCTTGCGAGTGCTATTCGTGCCTGCTGTTCTCAGGTAAATCCACTAAAGGCCGCTGCCAACTGACTGACCAATTGACTGACCCACCCACCTCCTCCCCTAAACCCAACTGATAGTGTTTTCAAAAGCAGTTTTTTTTTTGTTTTAGCAAATCCACCAGAGGACGCTGTGTGTAAGCCTTTTGAGATCTCAAATTTCTTTTGCGAGTGCTATTCGAGCCTGCTGTTCTCATGTAAATCCACCAGAGGCCGCTGTCAACTGACTGATTGACCCACCCTCCTCCTATCCTAAACCCAACCAATAGTGTTTTCAAAAGTAATTTTTACCACGGTTTCAGATTTTACCATATTTTCACCCTGTTATTTACTTGTTGATTTTATTTTTTGGCTTCTGTTTTTGTTTTACCCGCTTTCTGGAACCGTTTTTCACTGGACTTGAACCCCGTCTTAACGGTCAACTCCTCTCTGCATCTCAAGAGCCACTGGACAAACTGGTAACGACAGTAAAGTAGTCCACACGAAGGTAACTGGTCAGCTGCTAAAAGGAACGGCGTCATACCGCCCTGTAGCGTTCATTTTAAAGACAAAATGCAGCCATACACACTTCTGGCCACATAATTCAAGATCTCCATAAATGTATTTAGGGTAACATTTTCAGAATTAGCCTATGTTGAAAATGTACATACACTATTTCAGAATTGAAAGTAGATGTTTTTTCCCTAAAGACTATTTTGATAGAACTAATTAAAGGAATAAAAACCTTGCAACCTGACAATCACTCAGAACACCCTAGAAGCTGAATATCAACACTTTACAAACACTTTAGCACATTCGTTTTAAACTTTAACACAAGATTATACTATAATTTATTTGACCGATCTAAGTTAACTTAAATCGTTTTAAGTGTAATAAAATTAAATTAAATCTAATTTAAGTGTACCTAAAAGCAAGTTGTCCAAAAGAAAACATTTTAAATGAGTTGTTTGACCAAGTCATCACAAATACTGCAAAAGACCTATTGGAACCAGCATGGACCCAAGATTCCCACTAAATCAGTCAAGTCTGGTGAAGGAAACGTCATGGTTTAGGGTTACATTCAGTATGGGGGCATGCAAGAGATCTGCAGAGTGGATGGCAACATCAACAGCCTGAGGTATCAAGACATTTGTGCTGCCCATTACATTACAAACCACAGGAGAGGGTTATTCTTCAGCAGGATAGCGCTCCTGCTCATACTTCAGCCTCCACATCAAAGCACCTGAAAGCAAAGAAGGTCAAGGTGCTCCAGGATTGGCCAGCCCAGTCACCAGACATGAACATTATTGAGTCTGTGTTAAGATAAAGGAGGAGGCATTGAAGATGAATTCAAAGTATCTTGATGAACTCTGGGAGCCTTCTTAACGTTTTCTTTGCCATTCCAGATGACTTTATTAATCAGTGATTTGAGTCATTGCAGAGACGTATGGATGCAGTCCTCCAAGCTCATGATGGAGTCAGACACAATATTCATTCTGTTTCCACTGCAGCATGGCTTTATATTCTATACTGGACATTATTTCTGTTAAGTGACGAGACTATTGTCTAAAACAAGTCAGACCTTCCTGTTCTAATTAAATCATTATAAATCAAGGCATGATCATATTTTATTTTGGTAAAATAAGTGTAATCTAGAGGCCTTTGCCTGTCATACTAGCTACTTCTGATACCAAATAATCAACTAGAAGTCAAGTTATTATTTGCTGTTTCAAAAACTTGGATAGGCGACAAGACTTTTGTCTAACAAACATAAAAGTCTTCGCTTCCTGTTTTTTCGGCTGCACAATAAAGTCAAAAAAAGTTCAGATCAACAGCAGAACATCGACAGATGACTCCTGAAGACGCAACAGAAAGTCAGTAGATCCCTATAGTGCACCACAGGCATCAGGAACTATTAAGAAGAACTGATTAACAGTGACGTTAACAACCCACCCTGGGTGTGTAATCTCTATATCTTCCCACAACGGCAAGAGAGCGCTTAAAAAACACCCGCTGAACACCCCGAGGCGCTTCGCGTGAGAACACACACGCCAGACTCCCCCTCTCCAACTTTTTTGCTCACTTTCACTTAACACCCCGACTCTGAATTCTGCCTCCAGACAGGACGAGCTGCAGTTTTCCCACCTTTTAATGTGTCAATCCTGATGACTGCACACGTGAAAAGTAGGCCAGATAAAGCGGCCGTCTTTACAGTAGTAACGCACCCCGCGAGTAGAAAGCTTAGCTGGGCGGGAAAATAAGAAAAGTTTTTCGTTTTCGCATGCAGGAACGAAAACTTCTGAAGGATCTGAAGGAGCGTGAGCATCGGAGGAAAACCTACATCTTTTGGGAAAGCAGAAAACAGAAGCGCAAGACAAGCTCAGGATTTCAGCACGGTTCTAAGGTGTATTTTGTGGTGAAAAAACACTGCATGTGGCATCAAAGCTGCCCAATATAATATTATTAATAAATAAATAAATAAATGAATAATATAAGTACACTGTAAAAAGATCCATTAAAATTACAG
>NC_133189.1:4432500-4530000 GCF_049306965.1 Danio rerio
ATAAAGGCAGTCGTTTTCAACATGAACATCATAAAGCTACATTATAGTTGTATTAAATAGCTACATAAATGTACATAGACCTTTCATTAAATATATTTTAAATGAACTAAGTAAATATGAAATATTAAGACAAATTTTTGTTTGATAAAAATATTAATAATTGTCATTTTTATTATTGTTATTATTAATATTATTATTATTATTATTATTATTATTATTATTATTATTATTATTAATATTTGGTTGTTGTTGTTGTTATTTAGTTATTATTATTATTATTGTTGTTATTGTTGTTGTTGTTGTTTAGTTATTATTATTATTATTATTATTATTATTATTATTATTATTATTGTTATTATTATTAATATTATTATTATACTATTATTATTATTATTATTATTATTATAATTATTATTATTATTACTATTATCACTATTATTATTATTATTAATATTATGATTACCATTATTATTATTATTAATATTATTATTGTTATTATTATTATTATTATTATTATTATTATTATTATTATTAATTTTATTATTAATGTTATAATTATTATTATTATTATTATTATTATTATTATTACGAATGAGTAACATTCATCAGTATCTAATATTACTTTCCAACAGTTACAAATTCCAATAGATCCTGTATGTATATGTTTAGTGGTGTTATTTTTAACTGCATGCTAAATCTTGTTAAAACAATTAAATTAAATAAGATGCTAAACATTATAAATGTTGCCTTGGAAACCACCTGAAGTTCCATAGAAACCTGTTCTCCTGTTCATTTATATTAATTAGTTACTAACTAAAGCTACAATGCAAAAGGGAATACAGTCTAAAACATAAACAATAACTGTAAGAATAAAGTCTCATGTAAAGCCCACCCTGAGTGACAGCAGGATTTGATGTAAATCCACTCAGACTCATTCTGGCTTGATCTGCTTTATTACTAAAAGAAATCAGCTGATTCCTGCTCTTCTGCTCTGGCCAATACACGACAGATCCTTATCAAACAAACAGCTGCTGGAGTAATATTAAAAGGTTAATAAAACCTATTAATTCAGCAGCAGTTGTTTACATCTCAGTTCTGAATTAAGAAACAAGGCTGAAGAAATGCAGGAGGAAAGAGAGGAGCAGAAAGCTGAATAATGTCCACTTCTGACACCACACAATATGGAGGTATTCCAGGAGGTAATGTGACATAGCTTACACAGATGTTTACATTATTTAGGCATAAAGCTGCGGCCGGATGTTAACAATTGTTTACAATATTTATTAAATTACCTATTAACTGTATTTACCTCTAACCATAACCCAAATACAATTATAGAACTCTTATAAGACTGATGGATCAGGACTGCCATCTGCTGGACACACTGAGTCAACATAGCACTCGTATAATGCTGGAAAAATAACGCTGTGCTGGAATAAATAACTTGAAGATGACTGAAACCCATTCCGTGGCTTTCTTTATCGATTGTGTCGTGAGCAGAATCTCCAGATAACCTTCATTCACAATGAATAACATTTGATGCAGCGAATCAATGACTGTGACGAATGGCCAGGATCAATGTCACTCTTGTCTGCACCAGTCAGCAGCATATTGAGCAGTGTGCCACATTTTGCATGCAACACAGTTGTTATTTAGATTTTCTTTTTAAAAATGCATCCAATTATATGTCCAATCCAATTAAAATACAGTTTATTTCGATATAATTGAGTTGAACTATTGTTAAATTTATTATAACAACAACAACAACAACAGTAACAATAACAATAATAATAATAATAATAATAATAATAACAATAATAATAACTATATCAATAATAAATAGAATGAAACATTATTTTTATTAATATAACTATAATAATAATACTACTACTAATAATAATAATAATAATAATAATAATAATAATTATTATTATTATTATTATTATAAACACTAAGTATTAACATATTATTTAATTAGAATTAAGTAGAATAGACACTATATTTAAAATTAAGCCATAATTTTGACAATTTTCTGGAGTTCAATTAACTAAAACAATGGAAATAGATTATAATAGAATAGACAGTACAATTAAAAAACAAAACAACTAAAAGAATAAAGTATATATTGTATTGTGTTATTATTATTTATTATTATTATTATTATTATTATTATTATTATTATTATTATTTTCAATATTATTATTATTATTAGCAGTATTATTATTATTATTATTATTATTATTATTACTAATAATATTAATATTATTATTATTATTATTATCAGTATTATTATTATTAGTAGTAGTAGTAGTATTATCAAATTATTATTATTATTATTATTATTATTAACATTATAAAATATATAGTAAGTGCATTAAATGTATTTCTTGTTAAACTCTAATTAAATTGACAAAATATTGTTTATTAAAATTGTTTATTTAATTACTTTTAAAAGCAAAGATCAAATTCTAATTGCATTATAAAAGTATACAACAACAATTAGAAGAAAAATGATTATGATTCTATTAATACTATTATTCAAATGTAATTAAAAAAAATATTTAAATACGTACTTATTTATAGATTATTCCAACAATAAACAAGAAAACAACCCAAAATAAACACAAAAAAGTAAAAGAAAAAAATAAATAAATATTGAGCTGAAGCAACAGAGTTCTTGAGGTTTTATTTAGGATAACTTAATCATTTTGTGTTCAATCCACTTAAATTTGTAAAAAATAAAACAAAAAAACAATAAAGTTAATTGATTAATTAATTTGTGTCCGGACAACATAAAGCAAGTGTGTGGAACAAAGCGTTTTTTACAGCGAAGGATAGGACAAATTCAAAAACAGTAGAGTAAAATAATACATTTATTAGCTTATTGTTCATGTTATGAATAAAATAAATGAAATAAAGTTGTTATTAGGCTTGCCAGGATAGACGGTGTTGACGGTGATACCGATTTAAGACATAACACCGATGACATCACTTTTCCACCGTGACACCGTCCCCACATTTGTTTTTTTTAAGTTTTTTTTTTATTATTAAATATTTATTTGAATTAAATGGAAAATATAATTATAAGTAATTGACCTTAATTGAGAACATGCTCTATAATTAAAATCTGAACATAGCTACAATGCGTCACATTTCATTATTCACGTGAGGAGAAAAGAGTCGAATTGGTGGACGATATAGTGTCACAACGCAATGCAAAAGCGCCTGTTTGGCAAAATTTTGGGTTCAAACCAAGAGGAAGGAACCGGAGGAAACCCACACCAAGACAGGGAGAACATGCAAACTCCACACAGAAACGCCAAGAACTCGAACCAGTGCCCTTCTTGCTGTGAGGCGACATCGCTAACCACTGAGTCAGCGTGTCGCCCTGTGACATTTTTATCCAAGGTTGTCATACTGTCAGAATCATATCTGCCTGACATTAAGTAATGAAACCTTTTTGTAAAGTGTGACCCAAAAACAAATCTTAACTAGTAATGAAAAGATGTGATTGGACTGCTTCTGACCTTAATTCTGGGCATGGTGACGGTGGGCGGTCTGGCTTTGGCGATGAAGCTGTGAGACGAGCCTTTCTCCACCACGTGTCTGGTGTAGGGCATAAACCTCCGTCCATCAGAGCTGAACACAAAGTCTTCCCTGAGAGCGTCGATCAGGACTATCACCACACGCTTAAACAGCAGCGCCGGCGCTCGGCTGGAGTTAACTGCATTATTACCTGCAGAAACAAAAACACTCTTATCTGACTCTCTGTTGTTGCTGTTGTAGTATTATTGTTGTTGTTGTCATTTTTACTGTCAGTATTATTATCATTACTATTATTGTTATCACTCGCCACCACTGATTGGTTTAATTCTATATTTTTTATTCAATGCTGATGGCAAAGATAAAATAACACAGTTATTATAAATGAGTTATTAAAAGTATTGTGTTTAGGATATATGCTGAAAAAAATCTGCTCTCCATTAAACAGAAATTGGGGAAAAAATATATGTACAATATTATATTTGTGCATATACATTAGATTAATCAGTATTGAAGTCAAATGTGTCAAAGCTTAACTACTAACATAAAAACTTACAATACCGGTCAAAAAACTAGTACAGCCAAATTTATATATTATAGAAATATAATAAACACAAATGTAAAAAAAGTCAAGAGAAGCAGAAATTTACTTATTTACTTATTTGTATGTATATATATATATATATATATATATATATATATATATATATATATATATATATATATGTATGTATATATATATATATATATATATATATATATATATATATATATATATATATATATATATATATATATATATATATATATAATTAATTAATTAAAATATAACTGTGGAAAATAGTTTTGCCTTAAAATTAATTAAATAAACATAAAGACTGGATAAATAAATAAATTGTTAAATATGGACTCATTTTTGAAACTAAAATTAAATTCCAGATCTTAATTTCTAATAAGTAATAAGCTGATTTTGAAAATTAAAATTTAAAAAACATAAAATGATACCCATGTATTATTAACTGTTTTGACTGAGTTAAAAAAACACAAATTAAAATAATAAAATAATACATAAAACTACACAAAAACACAAAGAATAAAAACAAAAATCTAGTAATTAATTATAAATAATTTCACACATCAAACCATCAAAAATGTAAATATAAAACAATTATTAAACAATAGCAAAGAATTAATCGGGCTCAGGGAAAATATTTCAGATAATTTAATTTTAAGGAAAATAATACCATTTAAATTACTATACAATCATCATCATCTAAATCAGCCTCTTAATAAATACCTTATATATATATATATATATATATATATATATATATATATATATATATATATATATATATATATATATATATAAATGTAAAATTGGTTTGCCTTAAGATTTATTGAATAAATGTAAATACTGGATAATTCAATAAATAAATAAATAAATGTTGTTTAATTTGGAATCATTTGTGACACTAAAATTTTATTTCAAATCTTAATTTCTTATAAGTAATAAGCTGATTTTGATAATTAAAATTAAAAACATAAAATGATACCCTTAAATTATTAACTGTTCTGACTGAGTTATAAAAAACACTAATTAAAATCATAAAATAATACATAAAATGACGCAAAAAATAACAACAAAAATCAGGTAATTAATTATAAATAATTTCACACATCAAACTATCAAAAATTAAAACATGAAACAATTATTAAACAACAGCAAAAAGTTAATCGGGCTCAATGAAAATATTATAGATAATTTAGCGTTGGGGGAAATCATACCATTTAAATTACTATATAATCATCATTATCTTCATTATTATCAGCCTCCTTAATATTTACCTGTCTGTGGCTCTGCAGGAATATCAGTCACTTTGCTCTTGGCTGAAAAGGAGGATTTGACAGGAACAGGGAAGAATCCTCTCAGGAAAAGAGCGATGGACACAATCTCAAGTATGAGACACAATAAAGCAAATACTGAAGAGCTCAGCTTCATGATTAAGATCAGTAGCTGTCATCAATAACACTCCACACACTCATGAAAAAACACACGTCGAGAGTCCAGCCTGGGGCCTGATTCCTCACTGACCGCAAACAAATGACTTTTGACAGAAAATGCACTAAATCCACACGATTAATCAAGAATCTGCCGGATTAGTGTTTTGAATTTTCATTTCCGTGTTGTGACATGTGGGTCACGACGGCAACCCACAAGGCTCAATTCTTGCTGTGTTTGCGGACTCTTATTTTGTAATCAGAAGCAAAACATCTATGTAAAACATAAAAAAAAATAAATAAATAAATTTTAAAAAAAAATTCTATGTAAAACATTTTATTTGCATTTATAGTACATATGTTAAAATGTAAATACCTAAAATTGTATTACAGATGTTAGTAAATGACTAACAAAAATATTCATTTGTTTTGTTAAATCACATTTCAATTGGGAGAAGAAAAATTTACAGTATATTGTAGAATAATTAACTAATTTAGTATTATTGTTGTAATATTATATAATTTAGCATTATTATATAATGTTTAGCATTATTGTTGAATAATTATAATATTGAGTATTAACTATAACTATAAAAATGTTGATTAGTATATTGCTATTTATATAGAGTATACATAACATTGTGATGGCAAATATATAAATGCATAGACAAGCATGCAGACCAAACAGGCCTTTGTGTTTATCGATTAATAATAATAATAATAATAATAATAATAATAATAATAACAATAATAATAATAATAATAATAATAATAAAAGCATAACATTTGTGCTCTCAAATATGAAATTAAATAACTCAATTCAACCAGAAAATTTACTGAAAACACAAAAATGACATAAACCATTTTTGCTTGTGAACATAAATGCCTACAAAATAAAGAAATTAGATATGTGCTTTGGGTTTTCATAACAACGGAAAAATATTTGAGGGGAACCACATTCATAAAGCCAACAGAAAACATAAACACTTGAATTGTAAATATATAATAAAATACGAATAACAAGCGTCACAAGTGCTGTTTGTGAGGCCATCAACGGTTGTCATGGTAACACTTAGTGTATTTGGCGGCGCTTTATTTACTTTCTCCGCCGTAAGACACGCGTTTCTTTCTGTCTCTTTTTATCTGACTTTATTGTCAGAGAAAACCACAGCTCAGTGGAAAAAGAAACCCTGTTTGTTTTATTAAATGTTTCTGACTGACAGTAATAGTAAAGCGTGTTTGAAAGAAGTGATTTAGAGACAGCCGTTAGTAAAGCGTCGAGTGAAATGGACTGCAGTGAACTGGACTCGACGGAGAAAAGCAAACCCTCACAGCTCCTCAGAGCTATAAACCAGATTTATGAAGAAGGCAGAGAAGAGTCGACGCATTCAGGTGAAGCAAAACTACGACATTTAACACAAAATTTGCTGCAGGTTTTATTTATCATAATATTTACGAACAATTTATGTTGCTTAACTATAGTTAGACAAGTTTATATATATATATATATATATATATATATATATATATATATATATATATATATATATATATATATATATATAAACAAATTATAGAATGCTAATGAATTCAAGTGAAGTGTCTCTGTGTTAATGTTTTTTATTTATTTTGTGTGGGAAAAGTGCAAATATGAGTGAAATAATTTTCAACTACAAACATATATTTATGTAACGTTATAAAAACATAAGAAACCTTATGAAAGTTCTAAGTTTCTTTTTTAAGTTAAACGTAGAACTTGTATTCAATCTGTCGTTATCTAGATCATTCATTCATTCACTTTCTTTTTGGCTTAGTTCCTTTAATCTGGGGTCGCCACAGTGGAATGAACCGCCAACTTATCCAGCATATGTTTTACGCAGCGGATGCCCTTCCAGCCACAACCCATCACTGGGAAAAACCCATACACCTCCATTCACACACATACGCTACGGAAAATTTAGCTTACCCAATTCACCTACAGCGCATGTCCTTGGACTTGTGGGGGAAACCTGGAGGAAACCCACGTAATCACGGAGAGAACATGCAAACTCCACACAGAAATACCAACTGACTCAGCCGAGGCTCAAACCAGCAACCTTCTTGCTGTGAGGCGACATTGCTACCCACTGCAGCACCACGCTGCCCTGTTCTAGATCATATTCGCACAAAATAAAAATAAACAGTTGGTCAAAATACAGGGTGTCCGCAGGGTCTTAAATCTCAAAAGCTAAATTTTAGTCCTTAAAAAGTCTTAAGTCTACTTAAGTATTGTGTTGTAGGTCTTAAATCTTTTGTTTAACACGTCTTAATTTTCCTTTGCACGTGTGTAGCTACCCAATCTAGCTCTCAAACAATCACCAACAATCCATCTCAATTAAATATTTACCTTTTTTAATAAAAAAATAGCATTTAATTACTTTCTTACTGAAACATTTGTTTAAACTTTCTTCATTTCAAGAGTTCACTTAGATATTGTTTGACAAATGTTAGCAGGTTGGACATGCTATCCCTGGAGAGAACCCTGAGCTCGGAGATAGTTGATGGGGGGGGGGGGGGGGGGGGGTTCTTTGGAAAACGAAGATAAGGGAGTAGTTTTTGCTTGGCTTCTTATAGTGAGTTTGGAATAATCTGATTGGTGATATGACTGTCAGTCATATCATGTGATTCCTCTCGAAATTTGTTTGTGAAACTTCATTTATTTACTAATGAAGATCCTGACCTGACCTTTTTATTATTAAATTTATATTAAATTATAATAATTTTTTGATAGGTCAAGTGAAAATCTTTTCCAACTGGGATATAAAAAAACAAAAAACCTTAGTGTTGTATAAGTCTAAAATTGTATTCATAATGGTCTTAAAAGTCTTAAATTTAACTTGGCAAAACCTGCAGGAATACACATTATATTTAGATTTATATTTATTATTTTATATTTTATTTATTTTATTTATTTAATTTACAGTAATTTAAGGAGAGACCAATGCTGCATCAGTGGAGAAAACGGTGAAAGTGAAAGGAAACAGGAGATTCACACACAGCCCCAAATACTAAAAAAGTACTACCATGGGCCAACTTTGGCCCTACTTTTGGCCATCTCTGATCTAAATTATCAGGGGTTTTTTTTTTAGTATTTGGTGCTGTAATCTTTCATTCTTTTGATATCTTTAATTATTTTAATTAATATGTCGTAAAAGGATTATAGTTCTGAAGTAAAAGAAAAATATACGAGACTAATTGTAATTTATGGGTGAAAAGTAAAGTTGTATTTATTGTTTTAATGCTTGAATGTTTTCCATATCCGTTTAGTTTAATTTAAGCATAGACCAATGCTGCATCAGTGGAGAAAACGGTGAATCTGCTGAAAGAGAAAGCAAACAGGAAATTTACACAGCCCCAAATACTAAAAAAGTACTACCGTGGGCCAAATTTTGGCCCTACTTTTGGCCATCTCTGATCTAAATTATCAGGGTTTTTTTTTTGTATTTGGGGCTGTAATCTTTCATTCTTTTGATATCTTTAATTATTTTAATTAATTTGTCGTAAAAGGATTATAGTTCTGAAGTAAAAAAAAAATTTATATATACAAGATTAATTGTAATTTATGGGTGAAAAGTAAAGCTGTATTTACTGTTTTAATGCTTGAATGTTTTCCATTTCTATTTAACTTAATTTAAGCAGAGACCAATGCTGCATCGGTGGAGAAGACAATGAATCTGCTGAAAGAGAAAGCAGAAACAGGAGATTCACAAGCCACCTTCCTCCTGGGACAGTTACACTATGTGCAGGTGATGGTCATACTCCTGGTGGTCATTATACTGTAATATATGTAATACATATATTACAAGATAGAATGGTGTGAGAATGAGTTTTTTTTTTGCCTCAGACAGGCAGTAGATTCATTCATGATGGTTTGGTGATGTTCACAGTTGTGTCTTTGTTCCTTTAGGGCTGCTATACTGAAGCAGAGCTCATCTTTAACAGAATTAAAGATAAAGATCCTCAAGCTCTCTATCAGCTCGCTGTCATATACTACGACGGCCTTGGAACCAAAGAAGACCTTGTGAGGAACTTATTGATGTTATGAACTCTACAGTAAATCATATAAAAAACATGCTAAGAGCAAGCAAATGCAATTATCAAAGCCTGTATGTGATATATTAATGCCATCTAAACAGCAATAATATTAAAATACAATATTCACTTTAAAGGGATAGTTCACCTAAATTTAACAATCATTCCAAACCTGATTGAGTTTCTTTTGAACACAAAGGAAGATATTCTGAAGAATGTTTGCAAAAACAGCCATTGACCTCCATAGTATTTTTTTGTTTCTATGGATGTCAATGGCTGCTTGTTTTCCAACATTCTTCAGAATATCTTCATTTGTGTTCAACAGAGGAAGGAAATTCATAATTTTAAAAGCACTTGAGTGAGGAAATTCCATTTTTGGCTGAACTGTCCCTCTAAGTATTTCCTAATTATTTATTAGTATTTACTCATAGCTTGATTGAGTTTTTATTAGTATTAGAAATGTTGTTAAATAGAAGTTAAAATAAGAAAAATGTCCTTTCTATATATATATATATATATATATATATATATATATATATATATATATATATATATATATATATATATATATATATATATATATATATTATAGCAATATAAATAGCAAGACCAAATAACTATAAATAAATATTATAACAAATATACAAGTGTGCACATCAGTGCGTAATATTGTTCTGCTTATTTTGCATGCACCAAAACATCACAAAGATTTCCTTACTTTGTGCTATTATAATTAAAGATGAATGCCATTTTTATTATTATATACATATATATTTCATTATTAAAGCTAAATCTTTATTGTCGTAGTTATAATCCTTAATGTAAACAGGCTTAATGGATGTCTATATGTAAACTTTAACAGGGCAGAGCAGTGGAGTACATGGGAAGAGTTGCATTCTGGGATTCGTCTGAAGCGGGCTCTGTCAGATACGCAGCGCTGTATAACCTTGGTCAGGCGTATCTGGAGGGTTTTGGGGTGCAGGCGTCCAGCAGTGAAGCGGAGCGGTGAGAAATAATCAGCAAAACATCACTGACAAGTCGTCTGTGCATTAAAGGGGTCATAACATGGGTTTTTAATTTACACTAAAAATGGATAGATATGCTGGAAAAACTATTAATTTCAACCCTCATTCTGACTCTGTTTGTGAAGAGGCCTGGACTGCAGATTTGATTTTGACAACATCTATGAAACCATCATTCACAGACAAAGCATTATTAGGGTATCCATGGAGTCTTAAAAAGTCTTGAATTCACTGATATATATATATATATATATTGTGTTCTATGTCTTAATTGTGAACAGGACTTTATTTTCCTCTGTCTAAGTAAAGCTACTCAATCAGGCTGACATCCATCCAATCGCCAACAATTCATCTTAATAAAACCAGGTGAAAAAACTAAAAACAATTACACAATTCCTCATAATAACAGAGCAATTTATCTCTTTACGTTATCTTCCATTCATATAAAAACTTTTACAGAATGGGGAGTAGACATAATATTTACAAAAAAAAATGCATTAAGTTGAATAGAAGTTATACTCAATCAATTTGGACCAAAAGCCAACAAATATATATTTTAAATTATTTATGTAATTGCCTCCACAATAAATATACTTTTAACAATGCTAAACTTGTCATTGAATTAAAAATATATATATATATTACGTTGAAAATAGTGTATATAACTAGTTTTCTTGTTTTGATGTCACTGAGATATAATAAAATATCTTTTTTTTTTTTTTTATGTGGCAAGCAATCTGTCCAACCGGGCCATTAAAAATAATCATAATGGTCTTAAAAGGGTCTTAAAAAGTCTAAAATTTGACTTGATGAAACCTGCAGAAACCCTGATTATGTAATTAATAACTTAAATATAATTGACATATGTAACCTTTGTGTATTGTTTCAACTGACTCCCATTTTATTATGTTGGTGGCTGTTGTTGTCCCATTGACTTCCATTATGATGACTTTTTTGATATTTGAAGCCATGACACCATATAATCATGCATTCTCGATTGTTGGTGGCTTTCCCTATTGAGAAGAGGTCAAATATGTTCTTTTTACTGTTGATCATCAGTTTCCACCATTAACGCTATGTATATATATTAAATATGTATATATATATATATATATATATATATATATATATATATATATATATATATATATATATATATATATATATATATATATATATATATATAAATATAAAACATATACACACACACACACACACACACACACACACACATATATATATATATATATTTCTAAGCATAATAGTTTTAAAAACTCATTTCTAATAACTGATTTATTTTATCTTTGCCATGATGACAGTAAATAGTATTTTACTTGATATTTTTCAAGACCCTTCTATACAGCTTAAAGTTTAACTAGGTTAATAAGGTGAACTAGGCAGGTTAGGGTAATTAGGCAAGTTATTGAATAACGACAGTTTGTTCTGTAGATTATTGGAAAAAAAAATAGCTTAAAGGGGCTAATAATATTGTCCCAAAAATGTTTTTAAAAAAATTAATAACTGCTTTTAATCTAGCCACACAGTTTAAAGATAAACCATCCACTTATCCCTGATACTGAGGTCCTCCTGAAGTGTGAAGACAGATGCAAACGCATTAAAGAGAAAGTTCTTCAATCTTCAGTTTGTCCTGTTTATCAGGCATGTGGAGAACCACAGAAACTAAAAATGAATCTGTATATGATATCCAATGTAAAAAGCTGAAGTGATTGTAATTATATACTGTACCCATGCCATGTCAGTTTACATCTTGATTAAAAAAAATGCTTTGCTTAGTGTATAACAAGAACTTTTACAGGGATAGTTCACCCAATAATGAACATTTCCTCACTATTTACTCACCCTCAAGTGGTTCCATTCATTTATTCATTTTCTTGTCGACTTAGTTCCTTTATTTATCCGGGGTCGCCACAGCGGAATGAACCACCAACTTATCCAGGGAAAAATCCACACAAACACATACACATACACTCATACACTATGGACAATTCATTCTACCCAATTCGCCTGTACCGCATGTCTTTGGACTGTGGGGGAAACCGGAGCACCCGGAGGAAACCTACGCAAACGCAGGGAGAACATGCAAACTAAGCCCAGGTTCGAACCAGCGACCTTCTTGCTGTGAGGCGACAGCACTACCTACTGCACGCCACTGCTTCGCCCTCAAGTGGTTCTAAATCTTTATGAATTTCTTTCAACAGTTGAACACAAAAGAAGATATTTTGAAGAAAGCTGAAAACTTGTAATTATTGACTTCCATAGTAAGAAAAACAAATGGTAACCGGTTTCCAGCATTTTTCTAAATATCTTCTTTTGTGTTTAACAAAAGAAAGAAACAGGTAAAGGTTTAAAACAAGGGTGAGTTAGCAGAGTTAACATTTACTTTATGAATGTTTTAATGGATGTCTTATATTTCAAAAGATCAAGAGCAATTTGATTTTGCACCTTTAAAATGGGAAGAACATGTGAAGGGTGTGTGTGTTTCTCACAGACTTTGGCTCCTGGCAGCTGACGATGGAAACCCGAACGCCAGTGTGAAAGCGCAATCCGCTCTGGGCATGTTTTACAGCAGACCCGAGAGCCTCGACCTCAGAAAGGTGCTGAAATCACTAAAAACATCACACATCATCAGAGAAAACTTGACTTTCTTTTCAGTGTTCGTGGTCATAAAACGCATAGGATCAGCCTCTGATTTTTTTTGGCAATATACAACTGTATACAATACAATTACATAACAAATAGCAATCTGATATCATGTGAACTGTGTGTGTATGTACAGGTATGCAAATATAGAATTTGACACACTTGGAAATCCTCCTGTGAGGAAAGTAATGACACCCTATTATATTGATTTTTAATACTTCACACTTACTTTACTCCCATAATTCACATAAAGCATCATAGGGTGTAATAAAAAGCTGGATAAAGCCCTATTAATGCAAGTGTGTTCTCTCCTCAGGCGTTCTTCTGGCACTCACAGGCGTGTGGTAACGGCAGTCTGGAGTCTCAGGCGGCTCTGGGCCTGATGTATCTGTATGGTCACGGTGTTCAGCGGGACTCAGACTCGGCTCTGTTCTGCTTGAAGGAGGCAGCAGAAAGAGGGAGCGTCTACGCTCAGGGTCACCTCACGGCCTGCTACTACCGCAGACAGCTCTACTCCAGAGCCGCCGCGCTCGGCCAGAGGTACAAACCATTCTGAAGAGCAGCGCTCTGATTTACACGTGAACTGAATCATGCTCTGCTTTGACTTTCAGAGTGTGCGAATACAAGGACACGGCTGCTATAGCGCAGCAAACAGACTGTCTGGAGGAGTACGTCAGGAAGGGCATTGCTATAGGCATGTTTTATTACGCTCGCTGTCTTCATCTGGGCAGAGGAGTCCCGCAGAACAGAGACAAGGCAAAACACTACTGCACACAGGTACATTTCCTCTCACAATTAGCAGAATCGGGAGATGTTACTCCTTTCTTTCTTTCTCAGAAACGTCATTTTGCACAGGTCATGGGATTTTCTGAAAAGATCTAATCCAGGTATTGAAAGTCAGGTGGCTCAGTGGTTAGCGCTGTCACCTCCCAGCAAGAAGGTCGCTGGTGCGAGTCCCAGCTAGCATTTCAGTGTGGAGTTTGCATGTTCTCCCCGTGTTGGTGTGGGTTTCCTCTGGGTGCTCCCCACAGTCCAAACACATGCGCTATAGGTGAATTGGATGAACTAAATAGGCCGTAGTGTGTGAGTGTGTGTGTGAATTTGAGTGTGTATGGGTGTTTCCCAGTACTGGCTTGTGGCTGGAAAGGCATCTACCGCAGGTTCAGGGCGACGCAGTGGCGCAGTGGGTAGACCGTTCGCCTCACAGCAAGAAGGTCGCTGGGTTGCTGGTTCGATCCTCGGCTCAGCTGGCGTTTCTGTGTGGAGTTTGCATGTTCTCCCTGCGTTCGCGTGGGTTTCCTCCTGGTGCTCCGGTTTCCCCCACAGTCCAAAGACATGCGGTACAGGTGAATTGGGTAAGCTCAATTGTCCGTAGTGTGTGTGTGTGTGTGTGTGTGTTTCCCAGAGATGGGTTGTGGCTGGAAAGGCATCCGCTGCGTAAAAACTTGCTGGATAAGTTGGCGTTTCATTCCGCTGTGGCGACCCCAGATTAATAAAGGACTAAGCCGACGGAAAACGAATGAATGAAAGTCAGGGATATTCCGTATCATGACATATCAGCAATTTTATCTAAATGTTTTTTTTTTTCGATACTTTCGATCATGTTGGTTTGTTTTACTTTAATCCTTTTCCACTTATCAACCGGTAATCAAATGCAGTGCAGCTCTTAATATACGGTATGTGGCTGTTTTTTGTCTGCTCAGTGCTCAACCAGTCCATCCTGGATATTATAAGGAAAATGTCTTAAAATTGGTTTAAAAAATGGCCTAAAATCACAGATTTTGTGATGATTTTTCTCCAAAATTTGCTGCATTTCATGTTTATTTTTTGTTTTTGTTTAGTTTTTTGCTGGGAAAATATAAATAAATTAGCATGTCTTTAGCAAACAAAACAAATTGCAAACTCTGAACTAGAGATCTGCGCGGGACAAAAAGTTGAATCCCACCCGCTCCCGCCATGTTTTAGTCAGAACCCGACCGCTCCCGGTTATGTTCGGCATTCGTTGTCCCGCTGCCCGATTTGCCCCGTTTTCTGCGGTGGGGGGGTGGGGGGAGGGGGGGGGGTCGATGGAATGCTGCGAATGCTGAACACATACACACATAGACACACAGCGCCAAGCAAGTGACACAAACAGGGAGTCGGGAGCGATATTGTTATGTATTCCCGCACCGCAAGACATCTTGTCGGGTCCCGCGCTACAGCCGGGGGAATGCAGACCTCTACTCTGAACAATGACTTCAGGTCAACTATAATCTGAATTTATTCATTCATTCATTTTCTTTTCGGCTTAGTCCCTTTATTAATCCGGGGTCGCCACAGTGGAATGAGCTGCCAACTTATCCAGCACGTTTTAAGCAGCGGATGCTCTTCCAGCCACAACCCATCTCTAGGAAACATCCATACACACTCATACACTACGAACAATTTAGCCAACCCAATTTACCTGTACCGCTTGTCTTTGGACTGTGGGGGAAACCGGAGCACCCGGAGGAAACCCATAGCCAAGACTAGAACCAGTGACTTTCTTGCTGTGAGGCGAAAGCACTACCCACTGTGCCGCCCTATATTTTAAAATCAACACTGCATATCCTATGATGTGACAATTGTGGATGCGTACATTGTGATTAATCCGCTTGTTAATAGCGATCTCGCGTGAAGTGGCTTCCGGGTCCAAGTGCCGGGTCAAACTGTATGGGGAGACTCATCGAATGGTAATAATAAACATTTACAAAGCGATTTAATACTTTCAAAAATCACAATTGTAGAATATATCCATGCCTAATATCTGATGGCCAGAAACTGATTAATTTTTTATAAATTGTTAAGATTTTGGTATTTGTGATGCAGCAAGTCCAGAGACTGATTTGTACACAATTATTTTATATAAAATTCACTTTAATCTCTGATAAAAAGTGATCATAAACAAAAAGTTTCTCAATTCAAACAAGTAGTGGCTTGGACCCGGAAACAGTATTCCATACGTCACGACTCATCAAGCGAATAATGGCTCTGTTGTTTTCTATGCAGAATTTAAACTGATGTTGTGTCTGCAGCATTAGTGGTGTTATTTGATTGGTGTATTAGTGCCTCTTGAGTTGTGTGATTTGTCATTTCTGCTCCTCAAGGCTGTCAGGATTGATCCACTCATCTGTAAAGAGCTGCAGATTGATGCTGCGCATGGAAAAATATGAACGCAACCACTATTAATCTCCCAGGTGAAAATGATGACGGCTCTGGACACTCAGTATTTTTAAATTGCTGCTTGTGAGGATACAATGAAATGTTTAGTATGATTTTAGTTACACTCTTATCTTACTCTAGTACGGGGACCAGCTCTCACTTAAATAGTTAGTTGTTATTAGTTCTTATAAAGCACATATTATTAATATTATTATTAATAATAATAAGTTATTAATAATAAGTTTTCTGAGGTGGTTAATAATGAATGTGTTTCTCTTTCTTTCTTTCTTTCTTTCTTTTATTTTTTATCTAAAATGCATATACCAACTATTTTCATATTTGGGTTTTAAGTTTTTGACCAAAAAACGTTTTGCTTATATCTCAATAAATGTACACACAATAAAAAAATCACTTGTAACCATTATAATTTAAGGTGTGTGTGTGTGTGTGTGTGTGTGTGTGTGTGTGTGTGTGTGTGTGTGTGTGTGTGTGTGTGTGTGTGTGTGTGATTAAAAATATACTTAACAAATTTTTTTAAAGAAATAAAATAACAAAAACTCAATCAAAGGACTACAGCTGTCACTAAAATTGTGGAATTGAGGAAGAATAAAATATAAAAATAAAATAAAAAACTTATTCAAATATATTACTAGCTTCAATTATTAAAATAACAGATTTTGAAAATAATTATTAAAAAAGATTAATTTAAATATAGATTTAAATTTAAATGACTTAAATTTCTAAATATAAAGTGTTGCTAATATCTTAAATAAATATGCACACTATTATTATCACTTTCAACCACTATTATTCAAGAAGTGTGTGTTTGTGGGATTAAAAATAGAGAGAGTAATAATTAGAAGTTAGAGTACAAAATAATTCTAAAAACTAAACAAAAAAAGGTCAAACATGTTATTACAGCGTCACAAAAGATTTGGGATTGTGGAAAAATATAAAATTAAAAGCTAAATTCAAATAAATAAATTGTTTGAATAAAAACATTATTTATTGCGTTATAAATTACAATAATTGATTTGAAAATAATTTATTAACTGTTCATTTGAAAAGGATTTATGAATGATTAATTTAATAAATTTCAAGATATAAACAAACAAATGATTAAAGTTCAAAATATGAATGGCATTTTACTGCATGCATATATATATATATATATATATATATATATATATATATATATATATATATATATATATATGTATATATGTATGTATATGTGTGTGTGTGTGTGTGTGTGTGTATATATATATATAGTTGAAGTCAGAATTATTAGCCCCCTTCAAAAAATTTTCCTATTTATTACTTTTCAAATATTTCGCAATTGATGTTTAACAGAGCAAGGACATTTTACAGTATGTCTGAAATATTTTTATATGATATTAAAAACAGTTTTTAACACCATTTTAAGGACAAAATTATTAGCCCCTTTAAGCTATGTTTTTTTGATAGTCTACAGAACAAATCATCGTTATACAATAACTTGTATACCTGCTTAGTTAACCTCATTAACCTAGTTAAGCATTTAAATGTCACTTTAGGCTGTATAGAAGTGTCTTGAAAAATATCTAGTCAAATATTATTTACTCTCATCATGGCAAAGATTAAATAAATCAGTCATGTGTAGAAAAAATCTTCTCTCCAATAAACAGCAATTGGGGAACAAATAAACAAGCGGTCTAATAATTCAGACTTCAACTGTATAAATAAATATATATATTATATCTCATCCAAAACCTTTCTGTTTCAAATTTGATTTTTGATAAAGTAATTTAAAATAACTGAAATCATTAAGCATAGTGATATAGAACTGTAATGCAGTCAACAACTACTTTGGCTGTGTGTTATATGAAAACAACTGCACACCTACAATGTCCATTAGCCAATCAGAATCAGGCGTTTAACAGCTCAGTAATATCCACGTATGCTACTTTATTTCAAATGATGGGTTGCACTTCTGCTTTGGAGATCTTAAAGCAAAAATAACGGAAACAAATCCCTTCAGGGCGACACAGTGGCTCAGTGGTTAGCACTGTCGCCTCACAGCAAAAAGGTCGCTGGTTCGAGTCGCTGGGTCAGTTGGTGTTTTTTGTGTAGAGTTTGCATGTTCTCCCCGTGTTGGCATGGGTTTCCTCCAGGTGCTCCGTTTTCCCCCACAGCACTCTAGTTCAATTGGATGAACTGAATTAACTGTAGTGTGTGAATGCGAAAGCTTGTATGGGTGTTTCCCAATACTGGCTTACGGCTGGAAGGGCATCTGCTGCGTAAAACATTTGCTGGAATAGTTGGCGATTCAGTCTACTATGGCAAACCCTGATAAATAAGGGACTAAGCCGAAGGAAAATGCATGCATGAATATATGCATATATTAAACATTAGATTGAAGACGCGACACGTGACAGTTCTTTTGCAATTTATTGCTTATAAATGCTCTAGTCTAATTTTGGTAAAAATAAAATTCTATAATAATAACAATATTAATAATAATATCACAAACAGAACCTTCACAATAACTGTACATGACATATTGCACGATTAAAAGCTTTGATAATGGTCACAATGATGTATAGTGAGTTTCCAGAGGTCTGGCCTCTTCTTTATACAGGTGTGTAACACTCATTCCATCGTATTTTTCACATTACAGAAGAGAAGACGAAAGAAAATCAGAAGGTGACGAGTGGCAGTGGATCTGACCTGCTCCCCCACAACACATTCAAGCACACCGGGTGATTCCTGACGCAGGAGATCCAGCAGAAACAAACCTCCAGCCTTCAGGTCTGAACAGCCTCCACACTCAGCTCAGCATAGAGCTCTTTCACCAGCATCTCCAGCAACATCTGCACAAAACAAGACAATATCATCATCCATATGTTCATTCCTTACTCCACCACCAGATGGCGCTACAGCCTCATCTTTTCATTAAAGCTAGTGGTGAACTGGAGTAACCTACACTGTAAACAATGCTGGCGTCCACACAATTCCTTCATACTGTCACAACACAGACTAGTTGTACATAATTAAGCAGATAATACAATTAAGCTGTCTGGAAAAGAAAATTGGGTTGTATTAGTAATATTATGCTAAAGAAACATGTTTGTTATGATTATTAATCTCAGCCTTTAATAAATGAGCAGAAAAGTCATTTGAGAGGCAGAGAAAAATAATAAAATTCACCAAAGAGTAGATATTCTCCGAATAAAGTGTGCTGATGAATTACACATAAAACAGAGGCATTTGTCAAGAAAGCAAATAGACCCTTTACACCTTTCCGGGTTCCTCTACAGCAGAATTCGTCATACTTGGGTAAACTCAGAGCACAGTGAATGGGAGAGTACAACAAATATTTTTTTTTTTTACAATCGTATTTGCTGAAATAATATAAGAAAAACTCTTTGATAGTGTTATCAAGACTTTGAGAAAAAGGGGAGCAATACTGTGAGACAGAGGGGAGAACAACGTTAAATTTACTCTTAGCCTCATAGACGCTGCATTACAAACACCTCGCATTTGAAGTAATTAGTTTTCTGTAATTTGACGCAAAGATGATATAATACATACAGAACTGCATATAAATGTTTATACGGTTTTTAAAATCAAAATATTAAACACTTTAAACACTTATGAAAAGGTTCCATAGGGGTGAGTCAGTTCATAGGGCCGATCTTCATTCTGCCTTCAAATAAACAGTAAATAAGCCTAAATAATAAGGTTTATTCTGCCTTTTGTATTGTATTGTATTTTCTATTTAATGCCATGTCAGCAACCAATGCTATTTTCATGGCAGGAACCTTTCAACAATAAATATACAAAATTAAAAATCAACAAACAAAAGAATACATAAATTAAATACGATTTTAAGTGTTGATGCATGATAAAAATTCTCAAATCTTTTCTGGTTTCACTTTGTTAAAAATGTCCTTAAAAGAGTTCATTTCAGAAGTCTTCTGGAATCAGTAAAACGGGGGCGGGGCGGAGGATCGCGATGCCAGTGTTGTCTATTGGACGAACTCTTAATACGTACATAGCAAAGCTTGCAAAGCTGTTTTTTTTTGTTGTTGTTTTTTGGTTGTTTTTTGACAACAACTCACTGGAAATCCAAAATGCTTCCACACCGGCGACTTCATAGAAAGAGGAGAAGGTTTAAGCTCTGTCGACGGGTCTCCTGCGTCTGCAGTTTAACAAGCACTTTAACAAGCGTGTTTTTTCCCGCTTGGCAAGCCAAGCTGACGTGACATGGGGGCGTGGCAGCATCAACGATTCTATTCTTTGATTCGATAATCGAAATTCAGCATAAATTTCGATCGATTTCGATTTAAAATCAAAATCGTGACACCCTTAGTGATAAAACAGATTTTGTAATTGATGAACTTTAGTTAAAATATTATCAATCAAAGGATGATCATTCTTTGAAGATTCCATAACTTGTAGGCATGATTTAGAGTCTCTAAAAATGATAGATTTCTTTTGTTGGACATTTTCTATATACTCCAAAGCTAAAAGTAAAGCGTGGGCTTCAGCTGTGAATATGGAGCATTCTTTAGGCAGACTGATTCCATAACGTTGTTGTCCAGTTACCATTGCTGCTGCTACACCATTTTCCACCATTGAACCATCTGTAAAAATAGGCGAGTGCTGAGGGCATTGGCTTCTAATATCCAAATATTGTTGTCTGTAAACATTAGGATGAGTTACTCCTTTCTTCTAATGCAGTGGTTCTCAAACTGTGGTACGTGTACCACTAGTGGTACGCAGGCTTCCTTCTAGTGGTACGCGGAGGAATAAAATATGTCATGTACATGCTACATATATTTCAAAATTTAGCAAAAAATATGTATATAATATTCCATATATGACTTATAGCCTATATTTCTGAGGTAATCTGCCACGTTTTTTTTTAACTGTGCTGAGTTACTTTACGCTACTTTATTTCAATACTGCTCATTTTGGTGGTACTTGGGGAGACAATTTTTTTCTGAGGTGGTACTTCATGAAAAAAATTCGAGAACCACTGTTCTAATGTTCTAAATCCATATTGATTATGGGCTTCTTTAGAGTCCAATGAGGCAGGGCACTGAAATGTATTTGACTTAATATGTCCAGGTTTATGTTTACATTTTGTAGATGTGGATTAATGCGCACTTATTCTGCCTTTTGCACAGACCCAGATGTGCGGTGTGTGAAGTGTGTTTTGAGCAGAAAGCAGAAGTGTGAGCGTCAGCTGGCAGAAAGTGAACGCCTTAGAGATATAAATAGAGTGTCGGTTTGCAGACTCACGTAGAGTAGATGTCTGTTAGCGCTGCTCTCCTGAAGGGCATTGAAGATCTTGATGATGCCGTATCTGGCGTTCTGCTGCCCCACCAGATTCTGAAGAGCATCTACACAGCAAACACACAAACTCTGATGTCAGAATAATCTCTATGAAGCATAATATCACTATATATAGCAAATATTTGATTCTACTATTCGGTTAAGTCCGCATCGACCAGAAATTGCTGTTTTTTATTTCTTTATTTTTTCAATGGCGATGCAGTTCCCTGAGAAACAGAATATTAGGGGGGGGTATAAAGAATATAAAGGTGACCGGTACCGACCCGTACCATACTGTACCACTCAGTGGAAACGGGCCATTAGGGAGTTGCCATAGAAACAGGTAATTTGCCTTGTGAACGTGAACAGCTCTTAATCTCTAAACAGCACACTGCAATTACAGTGATTATGGAGACCACCAATGGCCAACCGCAGGTCATGTTTGCTTTTGGATTTTCCCAATATAATGCATATTGTGAAATAACACGTGTGACCTTCTCGGCGGGGGAACTGTCCTGTATGTTCACCTGGGATGTTGTCTAGAAGCTTCTGCTGCGCTCTCTCCTTGGTTTCTCTGCGTTCGCTCTCACAGCGGCTTTTGTTATGAGGCGCCAGTTTTCCGTTGGGCCAAAATGTGTCCCGGAAAACATTGATGTAGTAAACCATCATCTGCTCACTGAAGATCCAGTTTACAGTGTCTCTGATCTGCCTGCGGAGCAAGAGAGAGACAGAAAAGTGTTCAATGCCCAGCAAGTTTCCATCAGAGTTTCCATTACGCACATCCATTAAAGCTTACTTGTTTATAGTGCGTCCAAAAGTGACCTGAACTAGTGCAATTAGTGTCTTCCTCACCCACTTGAACACTGCAGAGAGAAGAAGACGCTTTAATATCAATCATCAAGACACATTTTATTAGCAAATGATCATATTAGCATGATTTCCAATCAGATTTGTAGACAATTAAGCTTTGCATTACACGAATATACTAGATGAGTACAATATTAAATAAAACTTTAGATAAAGTGGCTTGAGGTTTGAAGGTTTTACTCAAAGAAAGTCAGTTAACCTTTTGCAAGCATGTTTAAACAATTGCATGGATTAACATTTCTAGCTTGTTTTAGCCATTTAAAATGCACGGTAAGTATACAACATTAATACAGTTGTTGCTAGATCAAGATCGGAAGTTAACGAGAATTATTTTTATTATTTATTAAATTTCCCATTTATTGGATTTTATTAACATTTACCTCCACCCCAACCCTAAACCCAAGCGTCAAAATTTGCTACAACCGCAATAATCAAACCCTTGGGAACAACTGTTGTCGGAACCAAAGTTCGCAGGTTTGTGTTCTCTGGACTCCTCTCAAGAGGTGGACTTCTACATTCTGATTGCTTGCCGAATCGTGTCACGGCTCATTACCATAAAGTTGACTTGACTTCAACTCTCCTCAATGCCCACACTGGCTCCTCGCCACTTACTGTCATCGGCTCCCATTGAAAATGAATGACTTCGGGCTACTTTGACGCTCTCGCCGCTTTCGGTGTGAACGTACAGTTACAAACTTATCCACAGCAGAAATAAAGTCAACGTTTGAGCATCAGATTTGTAATACTCCACATGAGTGAACATCTACTCACTGCCCCTGAGTTCAAAGATCTCTCCGATCAGCATGAAGCAGGGCTCGGCCAGCGCGTCTTTCTTGCCGTCCGGCTCATCGCCATAGTCTGAGAGATCACTGTCATCTTCAGCTTCATCCTGACACACACACAATCAGATTCTGTGTCTGTCTGTGTCGAATCTGATGCTCTTAAAAATGCAACTAAACATTAATTTCATATTAGGGTATAAAGTACATTGTGAACATGTTTGTTTGTGTCTGTGTGTCTCCATGTCTGATGCCGCGTTCACACTAGCAGCGACTTTGTAGCTGCCTGTCGCTCTGGGTGGCAAACGCAGGTCTGTGTAGGTCTATACAGCACGAACACAACCAGCCTCTGAGTGAGCTGAGAGAGGATCACATGAGCTCTACTGGTGCTCCTATTGGCTGTCACTCAAAAAAGTCGCTCTTCATTTGCATATAGTTAAAGGATTCCTAAATGTCGGCCATCTGGTCGCCAATGGTCATAGACTGAGGTCGCCAGAAGTCGCACACCCTCTGTTAAGATTTTACGTTTTGTCAGTTTAGTGGCTAATTCGTACGAAAATGTACGATTTTATAAAGGAGGCGTGGCACCTAACCCCACCCCTAACCCCAACCGTCATATGGTGATGAGCAAATTGTGCTAAATTGTACAAACTAGATCAGACGAAATCATACGAATTAGCCACTAAAGCAAAAAGTTACGAATTGCTGTGAGATTGCGTTGGATGAACGGTCGCTTGTAGTGTGAATGAGGCTTGAGTGTGTGTAAGTGCCTGTGTGTCTCTGAGAGTCACTCAATGTGTGTGCACGTATGTCATGCGCGTGTGTCCCTGAGTGTCTCTCCATGTGTGTGTACGTGTCTTTGAGTGCTTCTACATGTGTGTGTATGTGTGTGTGTGTCTCCGAATGTCTCTCCATAAACATGTGTGTGTGCTTATGCATCTGAGTGTCTCAGTGAATGTGTGCATGTGCTTGTGTGTGAATGAGTGAGACAGTGTATGTCTGTGTCTATGTGCATGTGTCTGTGCGATGTGTTGTGTTTGTGTGTGCTTGTAGCTGTGAGTCTGCACAGTATGTGTGTGTTTTTCTGAGTGTCTGAATGAGTATGGGTGTGTGTCTGTGATTGTACAGTATATGCATGTATGTGTGTGTGTGTGTGTGTGTGTGTCTGTGAGTGGGTTTATATGTTTTGAGGGTGTGTGTGTAAGTGTGTTTATATATGAGTGTCTGAATGTGTGTGTGTTTTATATATACGTGTGTGTGCTTATATCTGTGAGTGTCTGCACAATATATGTGTGTGTTTTAAGAGTGTCTAAATGAGTGTGTGTGTGTCTGTGAGTGTACAGTATATGTGTGTGTGTGTGTGTGTGTGTGTGGCTGTAAATGGATTTATATGTTTTGTGTGTGTGTGTGTGTGTTTTATATATATATATATATATATATATATATATATATATATATATATATATATATATATATATATATATATATATACACGTGTGTGTGCTTATATCTGTGAGTGTCTGCACAGTATATGTGTGTGTTTTGAGAGTGTCTGAATGCATGTTTGTGTGTGTGTGTGTGTGTGTGTGTGTGTAAATGTTTATATATAATATATATGTAATGTGTGTTTGTGTGTGTGTGTGTTTGTGTGTGTGTGTATGTATGTGTCTTTTTGAGTGTGTTTTGTAGATACCTGTGTATGTGTGTGTGTGTGCTTGTATCTGTGAGTGTCCGCATGGTTTATGGGTGTGTGTCTGTAAGTGTACAGTATGTGTGTGTGTGTGTGTGGCTGTAAATGGATTAATATGTTTTGTGTGTGTGTGTGTGAGAGTGTGTTTACATATGAGTGTCTGAATGTGTGTGTGTTTTATATATACGTGTGTGTGCTTATATCTGTGAGTGTCTGCACAGTATATGTGTGTGTTTTGAGAGTGTCTAAATGAGTGTGTGTGAGTCTGTGAGTGTACAGTATATGTGTGTGTGTGTGTGTGTGTGTGGCTGTAAATGGATTTATATGTTTTGTGTGTGTGTGTGTGTTTATATATATGAGTGTCTGAATGTGTGTGTGTTTTATATATATATATATACACGTGTGTGTGTGCTTATATCTGTGAGTGTCTGCACAGTATATGTGTGTGTTTTGAGAGTGTCTGAATGCATGTTTGTGTGTGTGTGTCTGTAAATGTTTATATATAATATATATGTAATGTGTGTGTTTGTGTGTGTGTGTGTGTGTGTGTGTGTGTGTGTATGTGTCTTTTTGAGTGTGTTTTGTAGATACCAGTGTGTGTGTGCTTGTATCTATGAGTGTCCGCATGGTATATAGGTTTGTTTTGTCTGCGCGTATCTGAATGCGTGTTTGTGTGTGTGCGTGTGTCTGTCTGACCTCCTGGTGTGAGAAGAAGTCTCCCGGCAGCCTCTCCAGGAAGGAGGCGAGGGAGAAGGAGGATTTCTTCTGGATGTCGATGACCTTCAGGTGCTCTGGAGATGGGCTGAGAAACGCATACAGCGCCTCGCTCTGACACATGCGCTCATCCGTCAGCACTTTCTGCACACACACACACACATAAACACACTCAAATATCACACAAACACAGATGCAAATACAACCAATAAACAATCCTTTTGAACATTACTAGCTCAATGTAAACCCACAGTGAAAAGCTTTGATTCTTCACTCTCCAGCACACTGTACAGATTCACCAGGCCTTCAGATACAACACACACAGACACACAGACACAGACACAGACACACACACACACACACACACACACACACACACACACACACACACACACACACACACACACACACACACACACACACACACACGCACACACACGCACACAAAAGCCTCCTGCAGCTCTGGGTGTCTGAGTTCTCGCTTTAAAACCTTTGGTCTTTTCTAGGAAATGGTTACCAGCAGAGACGTACAGAGGCATGCTGGGAAATAAGCTCTGTGAGATGTGTTTAAGGTAGGACTTTGGAAACGAACACACTGATAAAGCTTTTGACAGATAGGAAAGTTTACATTCTGCTTCGAGCATGTGGAAAATAGAGCCAGTATGAAATAGTTTGCACTTAAAGGGACAGTTCACCCGAAAATCAACATTTACTCACACAAGTGGTGGTAATTTATGGATTTTTTTCTTCTGTTGAACACAAAACAAGACATTCTGAAGAATGTTGGGGAAAGTAGGAACTTAAAACATTAGAGTTTCTATTGATGTACACTCACTGGCCACTTTATTAGGTACACCTGTCCAACTGCTCGTTATTGCAGATTTCTAATCAGCCAATCACATGGCAGCAGCTCAATGCATTTAGGCATGTAGACATGGTCAAGATGAACTGCTGCAGTTCAAACCGAGCATCAGAATGGGGAAGAAAGGTGATTTAAGTGACTTTGAACGTGGCATGGTTGTTGGTGCCAGACGGGCTGGTCTGAGTATTTCAGAAACTGCTGATCTACTGGGGTTTTCACGCACAACCATCTCTAGGGTTTAAAGAGTATGGTCCAAAAAAGTGCAAATATCCAGTGAGCGGCAGTTCTGTGGGCGCAAATGCCTTGTTGATGCCAGAGGTCAGAAGAGAATGGCCAGACTGGTTCCAGCTGACAGAAAGGCAACAGTAACTCAAATAAGCACTTGTTACAACCGAGGAATGCAGAAGCGCATCTTTAAACGCACAACTCTTCCAACCTTGAAGCAGATGGCCTACAGCAGCAGAAAACCACACCGGGTGCCGCTCCTGTCAGCTAAGAACAGGAAACTGAGGCTACAATTCACACAGGCTCACCAAAACTTGACAATTGAAGATTGGAGAAACGTTGCCTGGTCTGATAAGTCTCGATTGCTGCTGCAACATTTGGATGGTCGGGTCAGAATTTGGCGTCAACAACATGAATGCATGGATCCATCCTGCCTTGTATCACCACAGTGTACTCATCTTCTGATGGCTACTTCCAGCAGGATAACGCACCATGTCATAAAGCGTGAATCATCTCAGACTGGTTTCTTGAACATGACAAGGAATTCACTGTACTTAAATGGCCTCCGCAGTCAGCAGATCTCAATCCAATAGAGCACCTTTGGGATGTGGTGGAACGGGAGATTGGCATCATGGATGTGCAGCTGACAAATCTGCAGGAACTGTGTGATACTATCATATGGAGCAAAATCTCTGAGGAGTATTTCCAGTAACCTGTTGAATCTATGCCTTGAAAGATTAAGGCAGTTCTGAAGGCAAAAGGGGTCCAACCTAGTACTAGTAAGGTGTACCTAATAAAGTGGCCGGTGAGTGTATATTGTTAGGATAAGAACATAAATGGCTAAGACAACTATTTGTAAAACTAGTCTGAGGGTTCAAAAAAAAATTAAATACTGAAAAAAATTGAAGTGCTTAGCAATGCATATTAAGTTCTGGTATATTTACAGTAGGAAGTTAACAAAATATCTTGATGGAGGAACATGATCTTAACTATAACAGCAAATCTGCCATTTTTACTCATACTGTGTATTTGTGGCTATTGACTGGTTTTGTGGTCCAGGGTCACACTTTATGCAGGCATTCATAAGCATCTCAGCAATGGCTTTACCTGTAAAAATGCGTTGAGTTGATTTTTGGATTTGTCAAGGAATTTTTGGTCGATGGATTTGAAGGGCAGCTTGCTGAGTGAGGGAAGCTGGACCTTCTTGAGTGATGGAAAACACTGAGAGAAAGAAGCAGAGAGTCAGTTAGTGTGTGTTCAGTGCATGATCTGCATCAGAATAATAATGTTCAACAAATACATTTTAATGTTCTATTGGTATGGTTTAAAGCGCACAGTACAGGTTAGTGTTGTCACAATACTGGAATTCGATACCAATTGGTACAACAATTTTAAAAACATGCATTTCTCGCAAACATTTGAGCGGCATTTGTTCATGTGTTTAACAGAAATGACTGTGATTGGTCATCAGTTCACCGAACTCACCGCTTTTTACTGAGTGTAACCACAGATATAGGACACTGGAGCGTTTTAAAGTCACGTCGATCAGCTATAAGCTGACATACGGGCATGAACATTGTTCCTGTGTCTGTGGTTACACTCAGTGAAACAGATGACCTTCACAGCCAATCACAGTCATTCATGTGAACACAATGGCAAATCAATAGTTTAAGTACGTGCTGAAATGTTAGCAGGAAATGAGGGTTTTTAAAATTACAGTACTGATTGGTATCGAATTCCATTATCGTGACAACACTAATGCAGGTGCCCTTAGAGAATGTCTCAATCCACTTCTGCTTTTCTAAGGGCGGGAAAAAATATTCCTTATTCCCTTAATGAGTTATTATTGGTGAGTTTTGACATAATGTTCTGTAAACCAATCACATTCTCATCTCTTGGCAGGCAAGATGTTGCTACAGGTGAACATGCGCTACAGGTGAATTGAGTTGCGTAAATTGGCAGTAGTGTATGTGTATGGGTGTTTCCCAGTGATGGGTTGTGACTGGAAGGGCAGCCGCTGTGTAAAACGTATCCTCAAATAGTTGGTGGCTCATTCCACTGTGGCGACCCACTGATAAATAAAGGGACTAAGGCGAATTGAAATGAATCCGGGAGATATAACAATACGGGAGATGAGTGTGGAATATGGGAGACTCCCAGGAAAAACCGGAGTGTTGGCAGGTATGGTGTTTTTTACCATGATCCAACTCACACACACACACACACACACACACAGGTCAGTACCTCCGTCAGCTTCCGGTGCAGAGCCTGAAACTCGATGAGCTTCCTGCTGACGGTCCAATGGTTATTCTTACAATCGTCTTCTTCTGACAGACTCACGGCTACGAAATAACACGCCATCTGCTCGCCATTCTCCTCAGAGGCCTGTGACACACACACATGAAGACGCTGACTTCAAAACTATGTAAACAGTTCTATTTGAACGCACATGTGCTTATATAATTAAACCTAAGCGTATTCATGTTCATTTTAAACATGGCATCGTTAAACAGAAATGAACACATGTATTTCTGTGTTAATATTACAGTTTATATTGATTGAGCCAAACTTATTTTTAGCCCTTGAAGGCCAGGAGCGCTACTGATATGCACCTCTGCGGTGCTGACGACGGCTCGCCACGTGCCCAGGTTTTCACACCAGCAGTCAGTCCGGGAGATGTGCAGCTCCAGGTCACTGTGCTCCTTCTCCATGGCACTGATTTCATCCTTCAGGAGCGACACAATCTACAAGAAGGACATTTTCATGAGGCATTCGTTCATATATCATCTAATAGATCAGATGGTGTATGAACTTAAAAAAAAAAAAAAAAAAAAAAGTAGATTTTAATGTGTTTTATAGAAATTGATAAATAAATGAATATTGTAATATGCAAATGCAAATAATGTAAAAAAAAATGTATATATATATATATATATATATATATATATATATATATATATATATATATATATATATATATATAAGTATATGTATGTATGTATATATATTTTTTTTTTCTCAAATATTTATTTAACATTATTTGCAAATGTATTACAATATTTAATTATTTATTTATCAATTTCTATATGTCAGCTGGAACCAGTCTGGCCATTCTCTTCTGACCTCTGGCATCAACAAGGCATTTTTGCCCACAGAACTGCCGCTCACTGGATATTTTCTCTTTTTCTGACCATTCTCTGTAAAACCTAGGCATGGTTGTTTGTGAAAATCCCAGTAGATCAGCAGTTTCTGAAATACTCAGACCAGCACGTCTGGCATCAACAACCGTGCCACGTTCAAAGTCACTTAAATCCCCTTTCTTCTCCGTTCTGATGCTTGGTTTGATCTGTAGCACATCGTCTTGACCATGTCTACATGCCTAAATGCATTGAGATGCTGCCATGTAGTTGGCTGATTAGAAAATTGCGTTAACAAACAGTTGGACAGACGTACCTAATAAAGTGGCCGGTGAGTGTATATTTTTAAGTTTTTGTAATAAGACTTTTAATCGAATGATGATATTTTAATACATTTAATATCATTACTGGGGGCAAATATTAACTTAATTAAAAGAATACAAAGTCTTTTTGATCTTTAACTAGTCAGTAGTGCATCTAAAAATGGAAAATGGCAAACAGAAAACAGGTCATGCAGACGCTTCCTCTGCAAACCACATATATATAGACTGGTGTAGATGAAGACTGATAAATCACTGATAGACGTCTAGCTTTATCTACATCAGTCTGCAGTAGTAATATGTGGTTATGAAATAAAGTTCAAACCAATATTTTTTTCAGCTAGGTTGGCCGTTTATATTTAAGCCGCAGCTCATTTTAACCACAGTCACTAAACTGAGTCATTACTTCTGATACTGTCTCAGTTTTCACAGTTGAGTATCAAGCCGCTTATCAAATGCTGGAAGTTTTGACTCTTGATAAGACAGAATTAAACATTAATAATTATAGCTGCCTCAACATAATGCTTGCAATGCAATTTAGTTCTATGTTTTACCGACTCTCTTATTAAATGTATTTATTTATTTGTTAAACGTATAGAAATGTAATTTATTTGATTATTTCCCTACTATGGAAGTACATTTGTAACGTCAGGTTTCTGCATACCATCGGTTTTTATCGCTTCACCAACATTTTCTAGACTTAAAAATAGACTTTTTGATACTCAGACATTTATTTTATAACACCGGATTCACAGATGAATTGATTCACACTTTCTAATATTATTAAACTTAAAAAGTATTTTAAGAAATTGATCCTTATATTTAGCAATTTAGGACAAAGTCACAATTTATTATTCAAAGCATCCTCTTAAAATAAATGCTGCTTTTGCTTTTCACAAATAGTGAGAAGGAAACTTGCATATCAGAATGATTTTTAAAAGATAAGGTGACATTTTTAGACCACCGCTATTTCAAATTTCAGATCATTTTTGTTTTTACTGAAAGAAGATAAAATGTCGACCTTTTGGAAGCCTATATTGTTTCCCCTAAATGTACAAATATCCTAATTTACAAGCAAAAAGAGCTTAATATTAGGATTGCACAATTAAATGTGTTGATTAAAGCACTCAATTTAGATCAGATTTGTGCTTTGCAGGTTTCAAATTTGATCTTTGACCAATCACAGATATATCAGCAGTCTGTCTGATGCACAATGAAGGACCAGTGTGAATATTATACAGTGCATCTGCAAAGTATTAATAAAGCTTCACTTTCCCCACATTTTTTTATGTTACAGCCTTATTCCAAAATAGATTAAATTCACTTTGCAGTACATCTCAAGCTCTATCAGGTTGGGTGGGAAGCGACTGTGTACAGCCATCTTCAAATCTCTCCAGAGATGTTCAATAGGATTTAGATCTGGGCTCTGGCTGGGCCACTTACACAGAATGTCCAGAGTGTAGTTATTTCCTCAAAATTCTACACACAATTCCCTGACAATGTGAAAAAGTTGAACCACAGGTGAACTCCAATGAAGCTGCTGAAACATCTGAAGAATGATCAGTGGAAACAGAACATACCTGAGCTCAATTTAGAGCTGCACGGCAAAGGCTGTGAATACTGATGCACATGTGAGTTTTCAGGTTTTTTATTTTTTAATAAATTTGCAACAATTTCAAAACTCTTTTTTTTTTTACATTGTTATTATGGGGTGTTGTGTGTAGAATTTTGAGGAAATAAGTGAATTTACTCCATTTTGGAATAAGGCTGTAACATAAAAAGTGTGGAAAAATTGAAGCGCTATAAACACTTTCCGGATGCACTGTAATGATCTACTCAATATAAAAGTGAGAATATTCCAGATAGCTCAGACTATAATCTCGTGTTTACCTTTTTATCAGGTCGCGGTGCATTCTGGATCGAGCCCAGGGCTTGCCGTTTGTATTCCAGTCTCTCGTACAGCTGGTGGAGTTTGGTGGCAGCGTAACTGGCCTGTTCATTGATGCCTTTGCTGCCTTCATCCAGAGCCACGTCTCCTCCTTCCATCACCTGACCCTAAACACAGAAATATAGCAAAAAGTGACATGTTTACCTTATAACTTGCTTTGGTGCCGAGATTTAAGCTCAGTCTCTTTCAGATTGTAGCTAAAGTTTTTTAAAAAATTATGAAACAAAATTTTTGCCTTTATGTTTATGATAATAATTAAAAAATAAATGTATTATTTTAATGTTACATAAAGCATGTGTTTTACAAAACCTGGTTGAGCTTAAAATTGACAGAAAATCTAAGCTGAACATCTGAACAAATTATCTTCACATTTGAATTTGATATCTCTAAAAAATGAGCAACATCAGAAACAGTTTGTTTGACCGCAGTACCAGACATCACCACCAGATGACATACAAAATATCTTCCACTTGTGAGGAATATGAACCATATTTTTTATCCTTTTAACAATGTTTATTAAAGTAGACATACAATTCCAAAAATAATATGGTAAGTTTGGTGGTATGTTTTTTCATTTAGCCTCTAAAAAACATCTAAAGTCATCTTTTAAAAAATTACATTCGGATTGCTGTAGCAAAGTAATCCTTTACGACTCTAACGAGTATCCTTGTTGCAAATGAATAAATAGTTGTTGCTCAATAATATCTATCAAAAATCAATCACCAGAGACTAGAAACTAAAAATTTTAAGCTTTCAAATGACACACATATACAATTTTTATGAATAATTTATGTTTAGACAATATTACATTTAGTATATATTATAACCACACAATATTATGATTAAAAATGGTCCCACAAGTTGTAGGATGACACAGTAAATGCGTTTTAATCTATTACTCTTCCTACATGACAAAAAACAAAATAACAGTGGTGCAATAAGTATTTAGAAGTCTTATAGTTTGTCGTGATTAGATTAGAATTTAATTGCAAAAAGGTGATGCAAACTTAACAGTTAAGGAGTTAAAAGACACTAATTAATATTCTTATGATGTTATTCTACAGGAGAAAACGTTAATGTATCTCCAAATACTTTTAATATTGTCTGTGTTAAAAAAATGCTAGGCTATTTATGAAATCCAGGTCACGGTTGTCATAAAAGGTAATATTAGCTAAAGACACCAAAACCACTGTTTGTTCCAGGCTGTAAACACTTTTTTTCTGTTGTGAAGTTTGGCATTTTAACATGGAAGTCTATGAGATTAACCTCCTTTTGTAGCCAGCCTCTAGTGGCCAGTTAATGCACTGCAGTTTCAATCACGTCCATATTAGCTTCACGAGGAATAGCAGATTTTGCAGATTTATTTGGATGTGGAAAGTGTTAAACTCACAGTGTCGTCTTTCTCCTCGCTGCTGGACTGTGAGCTGCTCCTCTGCTCCTCTCGTTTAATCAGCCGCTCGTACAGGTCGCTTACTAGGAATGATGGGTAATAACGCTCCTTCATGGTCTCGTACACGTCTCCCTGGATCCTGTGAAACACGTCTGTGCCCTTGTTCCCCACCAGAGTCTGCTGGATCTCTTTATACAGAGCTTTCTCCACCGGGATCTCCCTGCTCTCTACGAAGAAGTTCTGGTAGATCTCGCCCACCAGTTGCGGCACTTCATTCTGCACACAATAACCATTAATTATGCGCATTTTAGAATATTGCATAAAAAAAGTTTAAAATACACATGAACAAAAAGCTCCTAAATGCTAAGACTAAACGTGGCCCATTTATCCATATGATAAATAAGATGCTCTATCAGTACGCTAGTAATAAATCCACACTGTGCTTTAAATGGATTTGGTCTTCAAAGTTCTGCATTTAATCGACAGATTCACCTTCAGATCCAACCAGCAATAAACAAATGGCTAATTATAAGTGTTTGGTGCTGTTTCATGCTCAACTAATGCTAACCGCTAATAAGCTACAATAACAACAACATTAAACAGATTGTTGCGAATCTGCTATGGCACAGAAATTAACCAAATGTGCCACGTTTCAGCCATCCAGGAGAGCTCATTTATTTATTAGTTTTCCTTCAGGCATAGTCTCTGATTTATCAGGGGTCGCCACAGCGGAATGAACCATCAACGACTCTTGCATATGTTCTACACAGCGTATGACCTTCAAACAAAACGGATTTATTCGCAAAAAAGTGATGTAAACGTAACAGTTAAGGAGTTAAAAACCCCTAATTATTATTCATATGATGATTTTCTACTGGAGGAAACGTTACTTCGAAATACTTTAACTAATGTATGTCAAAAACAAAGCTGGGCTATTTATGAAATCCAGGTCACGGTTGTCATGAAAGGTAATATTAGCTAAATAAACAAAAACCACTGTTTGTTCCAGGCTGTAAACACCTTCTTTTCTGTTGTGAAGTTTAGCATTTTAACATGGAAGTCTATGGGATTAACCTCATTTTGTAGCCAGCCTCTAGTGGCCAGTTAATGCACTGCAGTTTCAATCACTTTCATATTAGCTTCCTCTGATTTGTCAGGGGTTGCCACAGTGGAATGAACCACTAACTACTCTGGCATATGTTTTACGCAGCGTATGATCTTCAAACAAAAAGGATTTAATTGCAAAAAAAGATGTAAATGTAACAGTTAAGGGGTTAAAAAGCCACTAAGTAATATTCATGTGTTGATTTTCCATAGGAGGAGTTGTTAATTACTTACAAATACTGTAACTATAGTCTGTTTAAAAAAATGCTAGGCTATTTATGAAATTCAGGTCACAGTTGACATGAAGATTAATATTGGCTAAATACAACAAATCCAGTTTGTTCCAGGCTGTAAACACATATTTTCAGTTGTGAAGTTGGGCGTTTTAACATTGAAGTCTATGAGATTAACCTCCTTTTGTAGCCAGCCTCTAGTGGCCAGTTAATGCACTGCAGTTTCAACGACTTTCATATTAGCTTTATCTGATTTATCAAGGGTTGCAACTACGGAATGAACCACCAAATACTCTGGCATTTGTTCTATGCATTGTATGATCTTCAAACAAAAAGCCTTGCTTTTATTTAGCAAACAGTATACAATATTCCGCATGCCTCAGAGAAGTTGTTCAGCATCAATAAACTTTCCGGGAACCACAGAGTGATGGAAATAACGGATTCAATCAGCTCCAACACTGCAGGCTAAGTGGCGGAGCCGGTAATTGCTAATTTAACACAGCTGGACATAATGGACTGAGACCATTATACATTAGCCTGAGTGACGTGCTGATACGCTTTCAGACGTTTGGTTTCTGTGGCCCGGAGTTACTTTCTGGATGCAAGTGGCAGCAAAAATGAGCAATTAGTGAATCTGCAGATGTGGAGAAACCGGAGATCGTTTTTCAGATATTACTAGCCAGATTTGGCAGTTAATTGTTTCTCATGGGGGCACATAAGGTCATTTTTTATGTCAAGTCAGTGATTTTATTGGCATTCGAAATGTCTGTTTCTCCAAGCTGAATTAGCTACTGCTTTCTGACTGACACCGCAGTCGTGTGGTGCTTTAATCGCAACGAATTTACAAGTAGGGATCAAAAGTGGAAGCTGTTAAAGGGTCACGAAACACCAAAACACATGTTTAGAGCTGTTGACAGTCGTATGTGTCCCACACTGCTAAAAACACTATTAGAACACCTATATTTCACTAAAAAGTGTAAATTGGTTGTTTTTGCATTATTTCAAGCAAATTCGTACTTTCGGTTTGAAACGAATGTTTGAAGCTGCGTCACGGCCATGAGATCTTAGCGTGTATTCCAGCGTGCAGACTGGACGTCTGTGCCAGAGTGTGTCTTATTACGTCTTACAGTGTGTTGCATTAATGCATGAGTAAGGCTTGGTTCAAACCAATCAGCGCGCTCTATTGTGCAACTTCATTAATATTCATTACTGTCACAGTGTTTAGACGACAGAGACGCCACGTTGTGTTGGCAAAACAAGCGTGAAGTGTTGCTTTTATAGTTTGCTGCAGTTAGGTTTTGTTTTCATTTTCTCTCTGTCAGCGCAGCTGGAGTCACGCGTGAATTAACAGTGTACGCGACGCTCGACAACAATAACTTTCGTGTCTGAGGAGGAACATTGTTTACCCAAGAGCTGTTCTCATCTGCAAACGCTGAGATCCGGATTCGCTTGTAGTCTCCTCTTTATAAAGACGCGGCTCTAGTTGCTGGTGATTGTCCTGTCTCTACAGATTTGGTAAGTGAGCGACCAGTGCTCTTTGTTTATTCAGTTTGTTCGTATCGAATTAAGTTAACTATTGCACTGAGTGTAAACATGTTAGCACCACAACCAAACTATAACCTCGTGTTGGATTTTGTGACCGGAATAACACACACGGCTTTCTGACGCTACCTGCCGTGTGCATCTAAGTTTCTGGGAAATGCTGAGGTTTTTTTTTTCTCTCATTCGCCGTGCGATATCAAACATTGCATGAAAATACACGCTTAGAGCAGCGCCTCGAATCAAATATCTCGTTTGTCGCGAGGGGCATGAATGAATTCCCTGAATGAAAGAGCCAAACTGCAGTTAAAGTCCACCATTTAATAGTTTGGCAAATAATTCGACTACAGATGTCCATGTAAACACCGTCACTTTCTCCCGTGTGTGTGTGTTTTGACTCTGAAAGTCAGCGCGCCCAAATAGACACTCCCACACCAAGCCTCTTATCTTCCTCCGACACTCCCCCCTAAACAGAGCTGGACACGCCCACTTTTCTGACTTTTTCCAAAGTAGAGGTGTAAAACACCCTGCTGAAACGAGGGGGTTTCATGGCCCTTTAAGAATAAAAAAAAATCTAAAATCATGTAAACCTTTGTGATATGCCATTATTATGGGATAAACTACACTGTTATATAAATGATACAGATACAAATAGAGTAATCATTTCACTTCTACAACAAGTATCGTACAAGTTATGCTGAGTTCAGACTGCACGATTCCCCAATTTTGACTCGCTAACATGTTTTGAGAAATCGCAGACAAATGGCTGAAATCACAGGCAAATCGGTGCTCGTTCACGTGAGTAACAAGCGCACAGTGTGAACTATCAAAGATGCAATCTGAGAGAATCACCGATGAGATGCCGACATCTGTGAGATATTTGCCGTGCTAAATATCTGGAGCTGTCGGCGATTCAGATCATGTCATGTAAAATGTGTTCTGATTGAATATAACATCTGCGATCACCTATAGCCAATAGGAGAGCAGCATCCTTTAGTATGGGTATCTGCAGGCCAGCTGGAGGTTGGGGGAGAGGTTAAAAGTGCTTATTTTCAGGTAATTTGGACCCAAGAAATGGAGGAAAAACTGCAATACCACAACCGGGTCAAAAAAGAAAAAAGTTGAGGAGAAATTGCTAATTTCACTTCAAACCCAGGTAATAAGTAATATAAGTGCATTTTCTACCGCTCTAAAGGCTTCTTTCTCATTATGTAGTTAACAACCAAAGATTTACTACATGACCTTCTTGCATGTGTTTGGTTGTGAGACGTAGTTTGGACAAAGTGGTCGGCGATTCTTCTATGTCGCCAATCCATCCTACAGTGTAAACACAGAACCGACAGACTGCTAACCCAGATAGTCATGCAGTGTGAAAACATCTGTGACACGGCTACTTTGAAATACGTGCAGTCTGAACTCGGCATTATGTAATCTAATTCTTAATAACAAATGATTAAATTAAATACTATTGTAATAACTGTCCCCAAAATGGCTATTATTACAATAAGCAATATAAATAAATGTGAAAATATTCACTAGTAAATGATTTATTTAAAAGTTATTAAACATTTGCCAAAGTTGCTTGTTTGACTAGTAAAATTACTATAAAACAGATATACATACACACAGTTGAAGTCTGAATTTTTCGCCCCCTTGTTTATTTTTTTTCCCAATTTCTGTTTAACGGTGAGAAGATTTTTTTTTAACACATTTATATTTATAATAGTTTTAATAACTCATCTATAATAACTGATTTATTTTATCTGTGTCATGATGACAGCAAATAATATTTGACTAGATATTTTTCAAGACACTTCTATACAGCTTAAAGTGACATTTAAAGGCTTAACTTGGGTAATTAGGTTAACTGGGCAGGTTAGGGTAATTAGGCAAGTTATTGTATAACAATAGTTTGTTCTGTAGACTATCAGAAAAAATCTATAGCTTAAAGGGGCTAATAATTTTGACCTTAAAATGGTGTTTAAATAATTTTAAAAGTGCTTTTAATTTTTAGCCGAAATAAAACAAATAAGACTTTCTCCAGAAGAAAAAAGAGGAAGAATACTACTTTTATATATATATATTTTTTTTTTATTTGAAATTCGAGACAATTAAGTATTTAATAAAGGGATCTGTCCAAAAAGTTTATGAGACATTAACCTATGATCACATATTTTGAAAAAAGGAAGACTCTCCCCTTTATCTGATTTATATAAAGAAATCTGTGCAAACAGGTTTAATTGTGAACGCCAATATGGTTTGGTTTCATATTTATGTAAAAGACCACTATAAATGTATCAGAATGTTGATTTGCAATATCATGTACTGTGGGTAATTATTTATTTGAATTATTTTTAAAGTTAATTTTTTATTTTATTTTTATAACTATTATTATATTTTATTTATTTATTTATTTATTTATTTATTATTATTATCATTATTATTATTAATATTTTTCATTTTGCTATATTTGCATCTATTCCTGTTGTAGTTGTATTTTAATTTTATTTGTTTGCTAATTCATTTCGGCTGCAATGTTCAAAAATAGGGGGGTGGGGGGGGGATTACAACCTTGATTGTACAAACTGTTTTGTTAAAACTTAAGAAAATAATCATAAATAAATGTTTAAAAAAAAGGCATATTGTGAAAATTTCCTTGCCGTGTTAAACATCATTTGGGAAATATTTCAGAAAGAAAAAAGGGGGAATAATAATTCTGGCATCAACTGTATGTATGTATGAATGTATGGATGCATGTATGTATGTATGTATGTGTATATATATATATATATATATATATATATATATATATATAAAAAACAGTCGGACTTGGCTGTATGTGTTCAGCTTCAGACCTTGTTGGCCGTCTTGAGCATCTCCACCAGCTCCCAGAAGCTGATGAGAGCCCTCTTGTCCACACGCTCCATGTAGACGCGGAAATGATCCCGATATACAGAGTTGGACATGATCTCCTCGAACTGGAGGATCTATGAGAGGACAATAAACACATGAAGAGATGCTGTTATTATCATATATACATAACATGACGATTTCTAAATGACCCATTTTTTCCAGGTAGCATAAGAGAAGCCCTGTTTGTCTAGTACTCGATGACGTTTACAGTATGATCATGCAGTGATGTTTAATCTCCACACACTGAGGTCTATGTGCTCCGGGTCGCATCAGTATAGGGACATTCAGAGCCGTTTGTGTATGACGGGACGCCTGGAGCTACCATTACAACAACAGCAGGTCATATGAGCAAAACTCAGATGCAGAAAGTCAAAACATTTTCTTTTTTAGTCAAAACATATTTCCATACTTATGTCATGAAACACAAGAAGACAGAACAATATGAGCCACTATATTATTCACCTTTCTCTGATCTGAATACTGTTTTTAACTCAAACCCACATCAAAATGCAAAACTGATTTGATGTCAAAACCTGGATATCCACACAATGATGGCCTTTTGACCACCAATATAATGATTTAAATAGTATCATAATGTCAGAAATTTGTATTATTTAATTCCGTATTTACACTTGATTATGTATACCTACAATTCATGTAAATTAACATGAGAATCTAATATTTGCTTTAAATAACAAGGCAATAAAGCTGCGGTCACACTGCACTTTTGTCCCCATAAACTTCCATTCATAAGCACACAATTGCGTCAGACCGGAAATGCAGGCTTGAGCAACAAGTTTCGCAGCTCGCTGCATTGGAAAGTTCAAGCTTGGTGAACTCTGACCTGCAAAATAACATTGCATGATTACGTGGGACTAATCGAAGATCCAAACATTACCTCTCTGTACAGGAATTTAAAACATGGAGCAATCGCTCGCTTTATAAAATGGCTAGTCATCTTGTTTGATCCGGCCTCTTTTCACAGCCCCGTACGACAGAATTTCGCACGCACAAACTTTAGTGTGACCGCAGCATAATCGATTACAGTTTTTTGACGTCAATGTTAGATGTCAATTTGATGCCGTTTTAACTTCAAGGTAGTCGACTGACATCAAACCGTTTCGCATTTTTGATGTGCTCATTGAGTCATTTCTTTATACATTTTAATTGCTTTGAGCTTTTCAAATTTCCCATTTTAGCTAACACAAGCCATTTATGTTACCATTTTCTTTTATTATTATTATTATTATTTAAATGTGTATATAGTTGACATTTTTTGGTACTTATTTTAGTCAATTTTGTAATTGTGTTTGACTAGGTAGCTGCTTTATATTATACCTCAGTGTGTAGGAAAGCTACTTGTGTTAAACATCGAGCATGTAGTTTTCTAATTATAAGCTATAATAATTAGGTATTAAATGTTTAGTACTTCAGTAGCTTAGTATATTAAAGGGACAGTTTACCAAAAAACACTATTAAAGAGATGAAAATGATGACTGAATATTCTGTCATTTACTTGTTCTTTACATGATGACACACACAAAAGAAGACATTTTGAAGTATGTAGTAAACCGGTAACCATTGACTTCCATAGTATTTTTTTCACACTATGGATGTCACTGGTCATCTGTTTTGGTCAGCATTCTTCACAATATCTACTTTTGTGTTCAACAGAAGAAATACACTCATAAAGATTACTTGAGGGTGAGAAACGGAGTAATTTATATACTGTATTTTATGTGTGAACTATTCCTTTATTTACTCCCCTCAGGTCATCCAAGAGCTTTTTTTGATGAACTGTTCCTTTAATATATCATCCTACCGCAGCTTCATATTGAATTTGATATGTGTTTTATATTGGTATGCACTTCAGTTTGTAGAAAAAACTACTTGTAATAAACTTTGAGTATGTCGTGTACCAATTATGAGGTGTAATAATTAGCTATAAAAACTTTTTAGTACTTCAGTTTACCAAAAAAAGAAAAGAAAAATCACTATTTAAGGGATAGTTCACCCAAAACTGAATATTCTGTCATCATTTACTTGTTCTTTACTTGTTGAAAACAAGAGAAAGTATTTTGAAGTATGTTGTTAACCGGTAACCACTGATAGCCATAGTATTGTTTTTCACACTATGGACGTCGGTGGTCATCTGTTTTTGTTCAGCATTCTTCACAATATCTTCTTTTGTGTTCAACAGAAGAAATACACTCATAAAGATCACTTGAGGGTGAAAAGGATGAGTATTTTACTTATTTTGTGTGTGTGAATATCCCTTTATTTACTCCTCTCAGGTCATCCAAGAGCTTTTTTTGATGAACTGTTCCTTTAATTAATCATCCTACAGCAGCTTCATATTGAATTTGATAAGTGTTTTATATTGATATGCACCTCAGTTTGTAGAAAAAACTACTTGTAATAAAAGAAAAATCACTATTAAAGGAATAGTTCACCCATAACTGAATATTCTGTCATTTACTCGCTCTTTACTTGATGACACACACAACAGAAGACATTTTGAAGAATGTTGTAAACCGGTAACCATTGACTTTCATAGCATTTGTTTTTCACACTATGGACGTCGGTGGTCATCTGTTTTTGGTCAGCATTCTTCACAATATCTTCTTTTGTGTTCAACAGACTTAGAAAGATCACTTGAGGGTGAGGGTGAGTTATTTTTGTTTCTGTGTGAACTATCCCTTTATTTGCTCCCTCTCAGGTCATCCATTTGATTTGATTTTAGGTGCACTGTTCCTTTAATAAACCAACCTACAGTAGTCTCACGTTGAACTTGATATTAAAGAGATAGATTAACCAAAACTGAAAATTCTGTCATTATTTACTAACTCTTTACTTGTTGAACACAAAAGAAGATATTTTAAAGAATGTTGTAAACCGGTAACCATCAACTTCCACAGTTTTTGCTTTTCCCACTATGGTCACCAGTTTTTAGTCAACACTCTTCAGAATATCTTCTTTTGTGTTTAACCTAAGAAAGAAACTCATAAATATCGCTTCAGGGTGAGAAAACTGAGTGTGTTATTTATTTTGTGTGTGAACTATCCCTTTATTTACTCCCCCTCAGGTCATCCAAGAGCTTTTTTCCAAACTGTTCCTTTAATAAATCAACCTACAGCAGCTTCATATTGAATTTGATAAGTGTTTCTTTGCTATCAGATGGGTCATTTTCTCCAGTACCCGTTGGCTCTGAGGCCCGTCTCCTTCCTCCTGGCCTCCGTCCTCCTGCTGCTCATAGTTTGGTCCCCCGAGGAGCCGAATGCGCTTCTCGCACTGCTTCTTGGCCACCGTGAGCTGGTTAATGTAACGCTTCATGTTTCTGGCACGTAACAGATCGGCCTTCAGCGCTGCCGCCTCTTTTCCTTTACTGTCTGCAGAAACACAGAGAGATGTGTAATCTCACTAGGCCTGTCACAATAGACAAGTTGTTTTTTGTGATATATGGTCACAAAAATACTGTGATATAGTGTCATTATAGTCATTTTTAAAACCTTTTTATGCCACTATGTGATAATACAACAGCAAATTAGGGACAAAAGGGACAAACTTTCATTCTTAAATCAGAATGAGCTTTATTTGCTAAGTGTACACAAGGGATTTGTTGTTCGTTTTAAAGGGACAGTTCACCCAAAAATAAAATTCTGCCATCATTTACTCATCCCTCACTTGTTCAAAACATCTGAGTTTCTTCTGTTGGACACAAAAGTAGTTGTTTTGACGTCTGCTGGTAGCTGGCACATAATGACCTCCATAATCCTGGGAGTTGGCACCTCAATAGTGTTTTTTTCCCCACTATGGAAGTCAATGGATGCCAAAGAAAAATATCTTCTTTTGTGTTCAACAGAAGAAAGACACTCATAAAAAGCACACGAGGGAGAGTAAATGATTATGCATTGTTCATTTTGGTGTCAACTATCCCTAACTATCCCTTTAAGGTTGTTTAGATGCTGTAAATTGATGTTAATGTAAATGTCCTAATATAAACTTAGACAGTGGTGCTGAATGTAAATGTACTTTTATAATGGTTTTAATGTTATCTGTGGATGTACGTCATTTTGCGCTGTAACTTTTCAGATATTTTTTAGAGTGCTGGTTGTTGGGATCCACTGACTTCCATAGTAGGACAAAAAATACTATGGAGGTGAATAGGTGCCAGCTACCAGCATTATGGACAGGGTTCATACACATTTTAATACTAAAATTCCAGGACTTTTGCATGACTTTTCTAAAACTTCCGGGTAAATATTCATGACCATGTTTCATGTAATGTCTACGTATATGTGGTAAATAAGAAAAAAGTATTACAGCATATCAAAAAAAAATGTGACAATCTATGTAAACTGTAAAAAAATCCTGGTTGCTTTAAATTATTAAGCTAAATCAAATTAACCTCATGAGTCCATTGAACTTATATTATGTTAAACTGACTTAAAACAGCTTGTGTAACTTTTAAAAGCAAGTTATAACATTAATAACTTATAACATATGCTGTCAGGAAAATTGATCATATCATTTATTTACTGTGTAGTTTATGTTTATTTTTTACCTGTAAAATAGTTTTTAGAAAATGTTTAGAAATGTTGGCTTGTGTCTTCACATGACTAATTAGCGTTTAGCACCCACATTACCGTACCTCTGTAGTTAGAGTTTGTTTCTGGATATGACACTCAAATGTATCTTGCATTACGATGAATGCAAGTGAAAGAGAGGTGAAGCTGAAACTGCAAGCTGCTTTTTGGCCCACACTGAGAATGTCACGTGAAGGGATAGACATCGCAATTGTATTTGAAATTTACCCAATATTATCATCTCAAATATAGTCAAGTTCACTGATATTTGTTAAACAAATTTCCAGGACTTTTCCAAAACTTTTTGGGTTTGTTTATTTTTCCAAAACTTTTCCAGGCAGGCCTGAAAAATGCTGTCAAAATTCCATGACTTTTCCAGGTTTCCAGGATCGTATGAACCCTGTATGGAGGTTAATAAGTGCTTTCGTTTGTGTTTAAGTGTTTGCGTTATTAAAAATATATATTAATAAAATAAAATATTAATTATATAATAATAATTATAATCTAAAAAAAAAAGAAAGAAAAATTATGTAAATATATTTACACACAAATAAACACACATGACCATGCATTCATAAAAATCTGTAAAAAAAAAGCTATTAAAAATCTTATTATTAAATCAGAGGGTTGCCATTCTGGTAGAAAATAAAATAAAATAAAAAACATTTTAATTAATATTTGATCTCCTAAGTTCCCAGAGATGGGTTGCGGCTGGAAGGGCATCCGCGGCATAAAAACTTGCTGGATAAGTTGGTAGTTCATTCTGCTGTGGCGACCCCGGATTAATAAAGGGACTAAGCCGACAAAAAAATGAATGAATGAATGAATGAATGATCTCCTAAGGTGGGGGAAAAGTTTTAAAGATTTAAGCACCACCTTTCACTGACACTGTATTAAAGCCATTTCCTCAAACAGCTTGTTTTTCTGCCAGTAGTTTCAGTGAATACCAAAACACATTTAAATTGATCGTGGAGTGTAATATGTGTAGGAATCAGCCGAGGTGTTTTATGGGCTGCAGTAAATGTCACAATCCAGTGTCTGCATGCAGAGCCGCTCGAACACGAACAGTGCCTGACTCACTGCAATTACCCATCAGCCCATCAAACAACACACACAAATACAGCACAGCTTCTTCAGATAAACATGAGCAAACGGAGAAGCTGTATTGGATGTATTATTGGCATATTAACATAACTTCTTCAGTTTAGTGCAATATTCTGTGTTAGCTGCTGACAGATTTTTGTTTACATTCAAATTGTCCATCATGAAACTCTTCAGATCATTATACTCATTCCACATGGATGTTTTTGGAAATGGGCTCATTTTATGATTGCCCTGAAAAGTTTGACCATCTTTAAATCCATTCAGCCGATCTCCGGGTCTGGCAAGAGCACTTTAAGCTTTGTTTAGCATAGATCATTGAATCGGATCAGATGATTAGCATCTCTCTTAAAATTATTACTATTTTTTTTAAATGGTTAAACTCAATTCACACAGATGTTTTAGGAAATCGGCTTGTTTTACAACTCCCACAACAATTGAGTTTTTTAAAAATCCATTCAGCCGATGTCCGGGTCTGCCGGGAGCACTTTTAGCTTAGCATAGATCATTGAATAGGATTAGACCATTAGCATGTCTCTTAAAAAAAAATAAAAATAAAAATAAATAAATAAATAAATAAATAAATAAATAAATAAATAAATAAATAAATAAATAAATAAATAAATAAACGGTAAAACTTAATTTACACAGGTGTTTTTGGGAATCTGCTTATTTTGCAACTCCCACAACAATTAAGTTTTGACATTTTTTAATCCATTCAGCTGATCTCTGGGTCTGGCGGGAGCACTTTTAGCTTAGCATAGCACAGATCATTGCATCGAATTAGACCATTAGTATCTCACTTAAATCATTATTATTTTTTTTAAATGGTTAAACTCAATTCACACAGATGTTTTAAGAAATCGCCGTGTTTTACAACTCCCACAACAATTGAGTTTTACCGTTTTAAATCCATTCAGCTGATCTCGATGTCTGGAGCACTTTTAGCTTAGCTAAGCGTAGATCATTGAATCAAATTAGACCAATTGCATCTTGCTCCAAAAAAAAAAACAAAATGGTAAAACTCAATTCACACAGGTGTTTCTGGAAATCGGCTCATTTTACAATCACAACAATTGAGTTTTGACATTTTTGAATCCATTCAGGCGATCTCCGGGTCTGGCGAGAACACTATTAGCTTAGCATAGATCATTGAATCGGATTAGACCATTAGCATCTTGCTTTAAAAAAAATGGTAAAACTCATTTCACACAGGTGTTTTTGAAAATAGGCTCATTTTACAACTCCCACAACAACTGAGTTTTACTATTTCTGAATCTATTCAGCTGATCTCTGGGTCTGGCGGTTGAACTTTTAGCTTAGCTTAGCATAGTCCATTGAATCTGATTAGACCATTAGCCTCTTGCCTGAAAACAAAATAAAAAAAAATGGTAAAGAAATGGTAAAACTCAATTCACACAGGTGTTTTTTTTAAATAGGCTCATTTTACAACTTTTGAAATAGGCTCATTTTACAACTCATTTTACAACAAGCCAGATGATAATATGCGGGCCCCAGTTAAATAACTAAGCAACAGCGCTGCATAATATCATTGTACCCGCTTCAGCCATTGTTCAGCAGCAAAATTCGTTGATTATTACGCCAGAATGAGTGTAGAATTCCTAGTCATATTAGTCTAGACCAGTGGTTCTCAAACTGTGGTACGTGTACTACTAGTGGTACGCAGGCTTCCTTCTAGTGGTACGCGGAGGAATGAAATATGTCATGTACATGCTACATATATTTCAAAATTTATCAAAAATGATGTATATAATATGCCATGACATATAGCCTATATTTCTGAGGTAATCCGTCACGTTTTTTTTAACTGTGCAGAGTTGTAGCTGCTTTACTGGGCCTACTATACGCTACTGTACTTCAATACTGCTCATTTTGGTGGAACTTGGAGAGACAATTTTTTTCTAAAGTGGTACTTGATGAAAAAAGTTTGAGAACCACTGGTCTAGACTATAGCAACGGTTCATTTTCTGTCAGTCTTAGTACACAACGCACAACAAAACAGTCAAGCTTTAAGCAGGAATATTATAAAAACTCTTTGTTTTGTATTTTGAGCGAGATGCTAATGGTCTAATCCGATTCAACTATCTATGCTAAGGTAAGCTAAAATGCTCCCATCAGACCTGTAGATTGGCAAAACGGATTCAATAATGGTAAACCTCAACTGTAATGCTAGGGAAGTTGTAAAATGAGCACATAAAAGTGTAGTGTTCCATTAATGCTTGATGGAGAGTGTGTCTGAAGCTTTGCTCTGATGCAATCATCATAGACAGTGAATCAGATCCAGCTTGGACTGTGACACAAAGATGACAAAGAAGAAGTAGGGATAGTGTTCATAATAATACACTATCTATTCAAACAGTTTCAGACGAGTTAAAACAGGACAAAACATAGCCTTTTACTTCCCAATGATGACGTACATTTTGATAACATTATAAGTTAACCTGAGAGAACAGTACAAAGAAAACAAAAAAGCCAGTTCATGACCCTGTTAAGGCAAATTAGAAAACAGGAAAATAAAAATGGAGTGCCCACACTGAGCTTAAAAGATCACCAACGTCAAAATGACTGTCTGATTCGTTGAAGATCATCTTACCCTTCTGTCTCTTGAGCTGAGGAATACTGCTGATGGTGGTCGCCTGGATGATCTCCACAACTATCTGATACCTGCAGAAATACAGCATGATATTTGAGTGACTCTGATGCATGGACATATACAAGATATTACAGTTTTTTTTAAGAAAACATTGCATATGTTTGCTAGAGCTTTGTTTTACAATTGATCAAATGTTCTGATTGATTTTAGCATCCAAATTAACCATTTTGGGTTCCAAAAAACTACCCAGAAACCTCTAAGAATGTTCTCTGTTGGTTAGACTGGGGAGTTTTGTTTTTTGTTTTTGGAAGTAGACAGAAAATTCCCTCTGGGTTAGAAGAATATTCAAGGAATGCTCACTCAATGCTCACACAATGCTGCAATATTCTGAGTATGTTGATTTAGTGTTACCTAAAAACCTACAGATAATATTCCCAGAATATTCTTACTTGGTTCCCAAAAATTAACCAAATGGGAACCATATGGAAAAGTTAGGAGAGTGTTCTGTTGCATGTAGTTGCTAATGCCGAGTTCAGACTGCATGATTTTCAAAGTAGTCGTGTCACAGATGTTTTCACACTGCATGACTATCTGGGCTAGCATTTCGTCGCTGCTTTGTTTACACTGCAAAATGGATTGGCGACAGGGGCTTTCACATTGCATGACTTTACTATAGGAAGAATCGCCGACAACTTCATCCAAACTACATCTCACAGCCAAAAACACGTCGTATATCTTTTGTTATTTACTACATAATGAGAAAGAAGCCTTTAATGGGGTAGAAAATGTACATATTTGCTCACCTGGGTTTAAAGGGAATTAGCCATTTCTCCTTAACGTTGCTAATAAACTAATTTCTTTCTGTATGAAACGTCAAACAGACACGGTTGCTCCTGAGTCCTGTCAAACCACTAGTTTTTCCTCCATTTCGTGGGTCCAAATAAACCGAAAAAGAGCGCTTTAAACCTCTCCCCCAGCCTCCCGCTGGCCTGCAGCAGGTATACACACACGCACACACAAGTAAATGTGGCTCTCTCATTGGCTGTGGGCGAACGCTGATGTTATTTTCAGTCAAAACTCAATTCACACGGCATGATTTGAATCGTCGACAGCTTCAGATATTTAGCATGCCAAATATCTCGCAGGCATCGGCGACTCATCGGCGATTCTCTCAGATCGCGTCTTTGATAGTTCATACTGTGTGATTGTCACTCACGTGCACGAGCAGCGATTTGCCTGTGATTTCAGGCATTTGTCGGCGATTTCTCAAAACCTGTCGGCGAACCAAAATCGGGGCTAAAATCACGCAGTCTGAACTAGGCATAAGTTGGCTTTGGTGGTTTCTTCAAATTTTTATTTTATTTAAAAATCTGATGATCTACAGAGGAAGTGGAAACAGGTACTTGACTGGCCATTTATATATTTTATTGATGAATTTATTGATCTTTTGTAATGATAATGTTAACACACCTGGCAAGGTTGGGGCAGTATGGGAAACGCAAATAAAAAGAAAGTGTAGTGATTTCCAAATGTACTTTGACTTGTATTTCATTGCAGACAATATAAACACAAAATATTTCATGTTTTGTCTAATCACTTCATTTAATTTGTAATTATACATCCTTTCCTGACATTCAGAGCTGCAACACATTCCACAAACAGTTGGGACAGGAGCAGTTTAGGGCTAGTAATAAGGTCAATTGGTTAAATAATGATTTGGAACAGGTGATGTCAACAGGTGATTATAGTTATGATTTGGAACAAAAGCAGCATCCAAGAGAGGTCTAGTCCTGTAGGAGCAAATATGGGCAGAGGATCGCCAATTTGACAACAAATACATGAGAAAATTAAAGCTGCAAGCAGCGATGATAGGGACCTCGCACCCGGGCTCACCGCCGCCCGGTGACCTTACGATGACAGAGAACAGCGAACAATAATAATTTAAGCCAATATATAAAAAAAGATCTAAGAAAATCACAGATTTATACCAAACTTCCTCCTGTCAGCAGGTGGCGCTATAACTGTGACTTAAGATTGGCATGTAGATGTCTTCCGGAGAGGAATCTTATCAACCATGTGAAGTTTCAGGCACATGGGACATTGTGTGGCTGAGTTATAAGCCAAACTACCTTCTGCCAGCAGGTGGCGTTATGACTGACTCAATATTATTATGTAGATGTGTTTTGGAGAGGACTTTCATCAACCATGTGACATTTTAGGCAGATCTGACATTGTGTGGCCGAGTTACAAGCCAAAATTCCTTCTGCCAGCAGGTGGCGCTATGACTGACTCAATATTGTTATGTGGATGTGTTCAGGAGAGGACTTTTATCAATCATGTGAAGTTTCAGGCAGATCAGACATTGTGTGGTTGAGTTATAAGGCATTCCTGTTCTATGGCGAAGCGTTGAGGTTTGTCATGCCACCACAGACACGCCCCTCTGCAAAAACTCTAGATCTTCACAATATATCATCGCTAGAGCTTTCAGATGACACCACTCTATTTTGGTGCTGATACGGGAAAGTTTGTGGGAGGAGTTTGTTAGAGTGTCAAACATGTCATTTCCTGTGGCCAGCAGGTGGCGCTATAGCTGTAACTGGATATCGGCACGTAAACCTGATCAGGTCAGGACTGTTATTAAATGTGTGAATTTTGAGGCAGATCGAATATTGCATGCCAGAGTTATAAAGACTTCCTGTTTGGTGGCGAATCATCAAAGTTTGCGAGGCCGCCACGGACACGCCCATCGATGAAAACTCTAAAGCTTCGCAATTTAACATCACCAAGGCTTTAAGATGACAAAACCCAATTTTGGTGTTTATCAGATAAAATCCCTAGGAGGAGTTCGTTAAAATACAACGCCTGGAAATGGCAAAAGCGCCACTTTTTCGTCACAGGAAGTTAAAAATATCCGACTTCCTGTTGGGTTTGAGATATGGCTCCAAGAGACTTTTTCGTATGTTTTGCCATGTTTGAGGTGTGTGCCAATTTTTGTGCATGTGCGTGATTCGTAGATCGGGGGCTCGTCCATTTAATTTTTCTAGGTGGCGCTGTCCAGTCATTTTGCCACGCCCACTTCAATATTGTTATGTGGATGTGTTCAAGAGATGACGTTTATCAACCATGTGAAGTTTCAGGCAGATCGGACATTGTTTGGTTGTGTTATAAGGACTTCCTGTTCCATGGCGAAGCGTTGAGGTTTGTCATACCGCCACGGACACGCCCCTCTCCAAAAACTCTAGATCTTCACAATATATCATCGCTAGAGCTTTCAGATGACACCACTCAATTTTGGTGTTGATACGATAAAATTTGTGGGAGGAGTTTATAATTCCGTAAAACATGTCATTTCCTGTGGCCAGTAGGTGGCGCTGTAACTGTATCTGGATATCGGTATGTAAACGTGTTCAGGTCAGGACGCTTATCAAGCGTGTGAATTTTGAGGCAGATCAGATAATGCATGCCTGTGTTATAACGACTTCCTGTTTTGTGGCGAATCGTCAAAGTTTGCGAGGCCACCACGGACACGCCCATCGATGAAAACTCTAAAGCTTCGCAATTTAACATCGTCAAGGCCTTTAGATGACAAAACCCAATTTTGGTGTCGATCGGATAAAATCCCTAGGAGGAGTTCGTTAAAATACAACGCCTGGAAATGGCAAAAACGCCACTTTTTCGCCGCAGGAAGTTAAAAACATCCGACTTCCTGTTGGGTTTGAGATATGGCTCCAAGAGACTTTTTCGTATGTTTTGGTGTGTTTGAGGTGTGTGCCAATTTTCGTGCATGTGCGTGATTCGTGGATCGGGGGCTCGTCCGTTTAATTTTTCTAGGTGGCGCTGTCGAGTCATTTTGCCACGCCCACTTCCGAAGCCCATAACAAACGTAAATTTTCGCCACTTCTGAGGCGTGTGCAAAGTTGCGTGAGTTTTCGGGCATGTTTAGCCCCTCAAAACCGCGATTCATTCCGCGGAAGAAGAAGAAGAAGAAGAAGAAGAAGAACAAGCAGCGATGATAGGGACCTCGCACCCGGGCTCACCGCCGCCCGGTGGCATCAGGATGACAGAGAACAGCGAACAGTAATAATTTAAGCCGATATATTAAAAATATCTGAGAAAATCACAGATTTATGCCAAACTTCCTCCTGTCAGCAGGTGGCGCTATAACACTGACTCATGACTGGGATGTAGATGTCTTCAGGAGAGGAAACTTATCAACCATGTGAAGTTTTAGGCAGATCGGACATTGTTTGGCTGAGTTATAAGCCAAACTGCCTTTTTTCAGCAGGTGGCGCTATGACAGACTCAATGTTGTTATGTAGATGTGTTTAGGAGGGGACTTTCATCAACCTTGTGAAGTTTCAGGCAGATCGGACTTTGTGTGGTTGAGTTATACTGCAAACTACCATCTGCCAGCAGGTGGCGCTATAACTGTGACTTAAGATTGGCATGTAGATGCCTTCAGTAATGGAATATAATCAACTATGTGAAGTTTCAGGCAGATCGGAGTTTGTGTGGTTGAGTTATAAGCCAATCTACCTTCTGCCAGCAGGTGGCGCTATGACTGATTCAATATTGTTATGTGGATGTGTTCAGAAGAGGACTTTTATCAATCATGTGAAGTTTCAGGCAGATCAGACATTGTGTGGTTGAGTTATAATAACTTCCTGTTCCATGGCGAAGCGTTGAGGTTTGTCATGCCACCACGGACACGCCCCTCTGCAAAAACTCTAGATCTTCACAATATATCATCGCTAGAGCTTTCAGATGACACCACTCTATTTTGGTGCTGATACGGGAAAGTTTGTGGAAGGAGTTTGTTACAGTGTCAAACATGTCATTTCCTGTAGCCAGCAGGTGGGGCTATAACTGTAACTGGATATCGGCACGTAAACCTGTTCAGGTCAGGACTTTTATCAAACGTGTGAATTTTGAGGCAGATCTGATAATGCATGCCTGAGTTATAACGACTTCCTGTCTTGTGGCGGATCATCAACGTTTGCGAGGCCGCCACGGACACGCCCATCGACAAAAACTCTAAAGCTTCGCAATTTAACATCACCAAGGCCTTTAGATGACAAAACACAATTTTTATTGTCAATCAGATAAAATCCCTAGGAGGAGTTCGTTAAAATATAACGCCTAGAAATGGCAAAAGAGCCACTTTTTCGCCACAGGAAGTTAAAAATATACGACTTCCTGTTGAGTTTGAGATATGGCTCCAAGAGACTTTTTCGTATGTTTTGCCATGTTTGAGGTGTGTGCCAATTTTCGTGCATGTGCGTGATTTGTAGATCGGGGGCTCGTCCGTTTAATTTTTATAGGTGGCGCTGTTGAGTCGTTTTGCCACGCCCACTTCAATATTGTTATGTGGATGTGTTCAAGAGATGACGTTTATCAACCATGTGAAGCTTCAGGCTGATTGGACATTTTGTGGTTGAGTTACAAGGACTTCCTGTTCCATGGCGAAGCGTTGAGGTTTGTCATGCCGCCACGGACACGCCCCTCTGCGAAAACTCTAGATCTTCACAATATATCATCACCAGAGCTTTCAGATAACACCACCCAATTTTGGTGCTGATACGATAAAATTTGTGGATGGAGTTTGTTACTCCGTAAATCATGTCATTTCCTGTGGCCAGCAGGTGGCGCCGTAACTGTCTCTGGATATTGGCATGTAAACGTGTTCAGGTCAGGATGCTTATCAAGCGTGTGAATTTTGAGGCAGATCGGATAATGCATGCCTGAGTTATAACGGCTTCCTGTTTCGTGGCGAATCGTCAAAGTTTGCGAGGCCACCACGGACACGCCCATCGACGAAAACTCTAAAGCTTCGCAATTTAACATCATCAAGGCCTTTAGATGACAAAACCCAAATTTGGTGTCGATCGGATAAAATCCCTAGGAGGAGTTCGTTAAAATACGACGCCTGGAAATGGCAAAAACGCCACTTTTTCGCCGCAGGAAGTTAAAAATATCCGACTTCCTGTTGGGTTTGAGATAAGGCTCCAAGAGACTTTTTCGTATGTTTTGGTGTGTTTGAGGTGTGTGCCAATTTTCGTGCGTGTGTGTGATTCATGGATCGGGGGCTCGTCCGTTTAATTTTTCTAGGTGGCGCTGTCGAGTCATTTTGCCACGCCCACTTCCGAAGCCCATAACAAACGTAAATTTTCGCCACTTCTGAGGCGTGTGCAAAGTTTCGTGAGTTTTCGGGCATGTTTAGCCCCTCTAAATCGCGATTCATTCCGCGGAAGAAGAAGAAGAAGAAGAAGAAGAAGAATAATAAACAGAGCAATTCCAATAGGGCCTACGCACCGTTTCGGTGCTCGGTCCCTAATAAACGGAGCAATTCCAATAGGGCCTACGCACCGTTTCGGTGCTCGGTCCCTAATTATTGAAATGTTTAAAAACGATGTTCCTAAAAGAAAGAGATGAAGACATTTGGATAGTTCACCTTCAGCAGTGCAGAACATCATTAAAAGATTAAATGAATCTGGAGGAATTTCAGTGTGTAAAGGACAAGGGCGCAAGCCTAAGCTGAACAACTGTGGTCTCCGATCCCTCAGGTGGCACTGCATCAAGAATCCTCATTCATCTATAAGCGATATCCCCACATGGGCTCAGGACTACTTTGGCATACCTTTTTCAAGTACCACAATATGCAGTTACATCCACAAATGCCAGTTAAATATGTACTGTGCCAAAAGGAAGCCCTATGTTAACAGTGTCCAGAAGCGCTGGAAACTTCTCTGGACACAGAAGCATCTGGCATGGACGATCACACAATGGAAACGTGTACTGTTGGCAGATGAATCCGTATTTCAGGTATTTTTGGGGAGAAATGGACCCTGTGTGACTCAGACCAAAGAAAAAAGGATCATCCAGACTGTTCCCAGCAACAAGTACTAAAGCCAGGGTCTGTCATGGTATGCGGTTGTGTCAGTGCCCTTTGGCAAAGGTAACCTGCACTTCTGTGATGTCACTATTAATGCTAAAAAGTACATAGAGATTTTGGAGCACGATATGCTGTCGTCTTTTTTTAGAGACGCCCATGCATATTTCAACTAAGACAATGCAAAACCACATTCTGCAAATTTACAAAGTCTATGAAGAAGTGGATGCAGATACTTGACTGGCCATTTATATATTTTATTGATGACTTTGTTTATCTTTTGTAACGATGATGTTAACGCAAATACTCATTTTCATTGTTAAAGGCGCAGTAGGTGATCTGCCAAAATGCTAACCGCTAATCTTTGGACGCCGGGAAGAGACTGTTTCAAAGCCAAACCCCCTGAAATCGAGAATCGCACCGAGACACGACAGCAGACAACCCACTAGTTTGTGTCATTCGCCATTTAGAAATGTAGCTAATGTTTGGCCGGCGGCGTGCCACACTTACATGCTATTTCAGAGCGAACACTCAGAGCAGCATGGTAAACAGTTAAGGGAGGCTGTCATTGTTAAAAAACGAACCAATGTGAATATAAAAGCAACTTCAGCTCAGAAAAGCAGGTTAGGGGGAATAGTGCTATATACTGATGTTTTGTTGTTAAACTAAATAAAAATCTACATTATCGATGCTGTAAAAGGTCCTTATGAAACTGAAAATATCACATCAATCTTTCACCGGGAGATTTTAGTGGCTTGAACAACACTTCTGTGCATATAACCCATTCATAAATCAACACAATCTACATCAGCTTTGGGGGACTAAAATAAAATTAAAACAGAACATTACCTGTCTAACAGAAACACTTCAGCCATGGTGTCGTCCTTCCTCCAGCGTGCAAAAGTAACTCCAGTATTGATTCAGGATTTTCAAAAGTTTCGATTCAGCATTTGATTTTACCGTGACTGTGACTGTCTTGTGTGAACGTGTTGCAGGCGGGCATGCGCTAATGGCGGATATGCATGAAAAGAGATGCGCAGAAGTCCAAATCTACATTTGCTGACAGACAGTTTGAGCTACTTATCGGGATTATGGGAGATGTCGGCCCGACAATATGTAATTGGGTGAACATTTTGTAGTTTTATGTTTTACCCAGAATATAAAAATACATATAAACACATTTAGATCATTTACTTTAATCAGTACTTTTAGATTGTGAAGAGACTTTCAACCAGAACAACACAAAATATTTCTGAAGACAATCACCTTTAATTCATGTCAGCTCAGGCCCATTAACCTTCCTGTCGTGTTCGGGTCAAATCTGACCAATTTACAACTTAAAACACTCATAAATATAATGTTTTTTAGCTGATTGCCTTAAGGCCTAATGATATTCTTCACACTATGCACTTGAACATATAGAAGTGAAGATCATCTCTTTCATTAAATTTTGAGTGTTTTAATTAACCTTCTTACACTTGAGGTGTTCCCGGTCAAAAATGACCACCATAGGAACTGACTGGGGTATCCACACTATATTCACTCATCAGACCGTACAAATCTCTGGGTCTAGCAGGAGCACTTTGAGCTTAGCTTAAGTTAAAAATTAGACCATTAGCATCTCGCTCAAAAATGGCCAAAGTATAACTAGTGCTGTGTCCTTAATCACTGTTTATACCCTCATTCACTACTCCCTACATTAGTCCACTAATATAGTGCAATTGAAGACTGAATGAAAATTTGAGCACTCAATACACAGCAAAGGATACAGTTTGTTGGTGCTTTGCCGGTTGATAAATAATTCAAATGGATTAAAATGTTAATTTCTTTGGTCAGACCTTGTGTTGTTTTAGCGAGCTGTTTATTGGTAATGAAGTAAAGTGTTTTGATTTCTGTCATCTATTGTTCGTTTTGTAATACATTTTTATGGGCTATTTGTATTTTTACTGCAGTTATTTTACGTTTAATTATATACATTTATGTTAAGCACTACTTTAAGTTCACAGTTAAATAATGTTGAATAAAAATTTGGTGGAGAAAAATGTTTTTCGTGCTAATTTAAGAGCAGTTAAAACAGACCGGTCAGTTTTGAGGGGTGAGATGGGAACAGGAGGACAGGAGGGTTAAACAACTGATACAACTTTTCAATTTTAAATAGCATTATTAGACGTTAAAATGAACTTTTCATAAAGCAGATGATCATTAATGGTGTATTCTTGAAATCAGTTTTTCAAGATATCCTCCAGTCCTTATATAAGCACACGAATAAAACTAAAATAACAATTCATTCATTATCTTCCATAAGCTTTTAAGATTGTGTAAAAATGCAAACTGATCAATTACATCATTCATAACCCCCTTAGGAGATTAGTTTAATCCAGTTTGTACCTATACGGTATACTTCAATTGAAGAAAGACTTGCCACGTATTTGTAAACAACGCAACCTTATTAACTAAATATCAAGTCGTGTGGGTTCAAAAATGATCCTCAGATGCGACCTAGAGAGAAGGACATTTTCTGTTCAACTCTGCAGAATAAAACTGCTTCCACGAACACATCTGACCACTGAAGAATGACGACATTAGCATTTCAAGGCTACTAATGTTTTATTGAGAAACTCCTCAGAGGATAAAATATTCACTCTAAATTAAGGAAATGGATCCTCTGGAAATTTTTATTACAGATGTCTGCTGTTCCTGGTGAGGGAGAACGAGGCGGAGAGAGAGACTGAATGAATGAAATTGCTTCATGAAAGTCAAATAGAAGTACTGTAATTTGAGAACATTGCTGTAAGTAGCTGGTGTAGAATGAGGCTATTTTATTATGATATTAAGGGTGACCTTCAAAAATTGCATGCTGTAACATGAGACTCCATCACACAGTATGTGGTATTGATGGAAATGAGTGTTTGGCATCACCAGAAAGTCTTGTTTGCTATCATATCATCTGTTAAAATAAAATCACATGACTTTTTTGATGCACATGCTGAACTTTATTTAGTAATAAACCTGGTTTCTCTTATCCATATATATATATATATATATATATATATATATATATATATATATATATATATATATATATATATATATATATATATATATATATATATATATATATATATATATATATATATATATGAGCAATATCACACGAGTAGCAGTGATATTGCTACGAGTGTGATATTGCGTTTATACAACAGTTAGACGGCATTATGGTATATTAAAACAAAATCAAACACGGAGAGTTTCAAAAACCCTTTTGTATGAGGAACTACTTTCTTCCACCTTGGATTCAAGTCATGAGCTGACAGTTAAACAGCTGAGCAAGCATCTTCTAAACTTTAGATCTGTAGTGTCTGCTTTTTTTGTATGTGGGCGGAGTGATACACAAAGGGTAAAGAGGCTGTATGGGTTCTGATATTGCAGAATATCGCACGGCTATCAGCCAATCAGATTTGAGAACCAGACAGAACTGTTGTATAAATATATATTTATATATATTTATATATATATATATATATATATATATATATATATATATATATATATATATATATATATATATATATATATTAGGGATGTGCGGAGCAGCCGGTATTTGTATTTGTATTTGTATTTGTTGAGGGGGGAAAAGTATTTGTATTTGTATTTGTATTCGAGTAAAATTCAAAATGGCGCAAAAATATATATTTTTTTCTATTACACTTCTAATTTACGTTATAGTGAAAGTATTGTTTAATTATACCCATTATATAAATTATAGATATGCAATATTGGTTGTTGTTTTTGAACATGTGACAAGAAATGTCATTGAAAAGAAAATAACATATAAGCCATTATCTCATCCATGGTTAAACCAACAACTAATAAAATACCATTGTGAATATTATGAACCCCACCACCACTGTTCTTGTTGAAGGACACTGAATAGACAGAATAAAAACAAATAATACTTCAAAAAACTGTTCTTCTTCTGAAAGAACTTTTTTCCAATGCACAGAATTACAAAAACTATAATTAGCTAAATAAATCTAAATAAAACCCTGCCTGGGAGATCTGGCAGAACAAAAGTATTCTATATAATACTAAAAGATACAGCCCTGCTATTGTCATCTGCCTGCCACAAAACAGACACAACGTTTTTTTTTTTTTACTTTTTTATGTTTGAAACTGACTTGCTGGAGCAGAATGTGGCTGTGTTGATGGTTTGGTGCATGTGGAGGATTTAGCAGAGCATAGCTGTGCTGATTGAGGGGATTGATGCTTGTGGGGGGTTCACAGACAGTATCAGGAGAGGATGCTTTTAGTGCATGTGATAATACATTACATAGAAGGTTGCGCGGTGGCACAGTGAGTAGCACTGTCGCCTCACAGCAAGAAGGTTGCTGGTTCGAGCCTCGACTGGGTTCTCCCCATGTTGGCGTGGGTTTCCTCCGGGTGCTCCGGTTTCCACCACAGTCCAAACACATGCAATACAGGTGAATTGGGTAAGCTAAATTGTCCCTATTGTATGTGTGTGAAAGAGAGTGTATGGATGTTTCCCAGTGCTGGGTAGCAGCTGGAAGGGCAGCCACTGTGTAAAACATATGCTGGATAAATTGGTGGTTCATTCCACCGTGGCAACCCCAGATTGAAAAAGGGACTAAGCCGAAAAGAAAATGAATGATTTAATCAGATTATGCATAGAAGATGTTGACAGATGTTTAATATCTCTGCCTCTGCTGATTTCACTTTTGCACACATTATACAGTATCACTTTGTTTTATCTGCAGCAGCACTGACTGTAAAATGCTTCCACAAAGAACATGAAGTTTTATTTTTTTTTACTGGTGGAGGACCAAGAAATGGCTCAGCAGCAGTCTCACTCTTTTTCATGGTGCCCAAATGTATTTGAGGAGTTTCAAGTTAATAAAAAGTGACGGGAAGCTATGCTAAGGTTAACTAGCCTATAGCATATATCTTGCTGTCTGCAAAAGAGTTATTTAGACGTACCATATAACTCCCATAAGTGCATACTATTCGACACAACTGCACAAGCATCATTTTAACCTTTATAAAAGAACGTTAACGTTACTCTGTCAACAGTCTATTGTCTAAATTACCGCGCTAACAGAGCTAACGTTGCGTAAACAGAGAGCAACCGATTGCAAACTTAAAAAATGCAGCGTAATGGAAAATCCCGAACAAACTCCGCTACAAGTTTATAAACTGCATCTGGAACCCAATTAAGGTACAAAAATCTATTTAACAAAAATAGTGATGCAGTGTAGTAGTTTTTTCGCTCAGCCGAGCCTTCTCTGTCTGCTGTTGTGAAGAAGCTTGCGCCAGAAACCTTTTACCTCCGCCCCGCCCTCCGACTGAGCGTCCGTCTCTCTCTCTCTCTCTCTCTCTCTCTCTCTCTCTCTCGCTCTCTCACTCACGCACTGTGGTCTCAGGAGGAAACGCAGCTTTTTGATATAATGCTTTTCTTGCTCCCGAATACAAATAATTTTTCAAGTATTTGTTCGAAATAAGTATTCGTAAAAACACGCTATTCGTGCCTTTCCGAATACCGTATTCGGGTTCGGCTCCACCCTTAAATATATATATATATATATATATATATATATATATATATATATATATATATATATATATATGTATATGTGTGTGTGTGTGTGTATATAGATAGATAGATAGATAGATAGATAGATAGATAGATAGATAGATAGATAGATAGATAGATAGATAGATAGATAGATAGATAGATAGATAGATAGATAGATAGATAGATACACTATCACTGGCCACTTTATTAGGTACACCTGTCCAACTGCTCGTTAACACAAATTTAATCAGCAAATTACCTGGGAGCAGCTGAATGCATTTAGGCATGTAGACATGGTCAAGACGATCTGCTGCAATTCCAACCGAGCATCAGAATGGGAAAGAAAGGTGATTTAAGTGACTTTAAATATGAATGGTTGTTGGTGCCAGATGGGCTGGTCTGAGTATTTCAGAAACTGCTGATCACACATAACCATTTCTAGGGTTTACAGAGAATAGTCAGAAAAAGAGAAAATATCCAGTGAGCGACAGTTCTGTGGGCGCAAATGTCTTGTTGATGCCAGAGGTCAGAGGAGAATGGCCAGTTTGGTTCCAGCTGATAGAAAGGCAACAGTAACTCAAACCGAGGTCTGCAGAAGACCATCTCTGAACACACAACACATTGAATCTTAAAGCGGACAGGCTACAGCAGCAAAATACCACACCGGGTACCACTCATGTCAGCTATGAACAGGAAACTGAGGCTACAATTTACACAGGCATCTAAGACTGGTTTCTTGAACATGACAATGAGTTCACTCTACTCAAATGGCCTCCAGAGTCACCATATATCAATCCAATAGAGCATCTATGGGATGTGGTGGAACAGGACAATCGCATCATGGATGTGCAGCTGACAAATCTACAACATCTGTAAGATGCTATCACATCGATACGGAGCAAAATCTCGTGTAGACTTGGCTGATTCTGATTCTAAATGTGTTTCCATTGTAGTTTATGCAGAAAAACACTCAGGGCTGTTTATGTAACTAGTGGGTGGGGTTTTCCCACTCTGATGACTTAATACATTTTTACCATTATAGGCTGGATATATTCACAGACTGCTGCCACTCAACTGTGTTTAAACCCCTTATAAAAGTGTAAATGCATAATAGGTCCCTTTTAAGAGAATAATACGAATATAATAGTACGATCTGTATAGATTTTTATGCAGTTTATAACAAATGCTGCATTACATATAAGTAACTTCTAAGTGGGATTTGAAAGCAGCATCACATTCATTGCCCTTCCATAGATTTTTGCACTAATTCAATCACCACAGAGCTGCTTTTCAGAGATCTGGAAGCTTTATTTCTCTGCTTCCTCAAAGCAAAAAGAGCCACAACTCAAGCTGTTTTTACAATCTGCGCTCTGTTTAACAGTGTCACCTAGCAACAATCTCATTACCTGACCTCAGGTTTCCTCCTAGTGTGTATAATGAGATGGTCGAATTTTAGATGCTGAATTTCCCTGACACAATGAACATCCCCTTTAGCGGCTCTCTCGCTCTTTCAGCTTTCAAACAAAGACTGTTTAACCCTTTGTGCGTGTCGAGCTGAAGCCCGTCTACAAAAACACCCTCTCTGGCTGATGAGATGTTCAACTGTAGACGTGAAAAGACAGATCGACTGAAGAAAAACCCAAAAGCAGTATAGTCGTCATGGAAACAAAGGCCTCTGGTAAACTGTGGAGTTGACAGACAACTAGTGAAGTGCTTTTATTGAAGGTGGCATTCATTTTAATAAGAACACCACATTGCATAACCATTAAATACAAATTTTACAGGACGGTTATAATATTTAAGTGTTTATTGTGGATTCACTAGTACTATAGTCTAGTTGATCATTTGGAAAAGTGGCAGAAGGTCGATTTTTCAGATGAATCATCTGTTGAACTGCATCCCAATCATCACAAATACTGCAGAAGACCTATTGGAACCGGCATGGACCCAATATTCTCACAGAAATCAGTCAAGTTTGGTGAAGGAAAAATCATGGTTTGGGGTTACATTCAGAATGGGCGCGTGTGAGAGATCTGCAGAGTGGATGACAACATCAACAGCCTGACGTATCAAGACATTTGTGTTGCCCATTACATTACAAACCACAGGAGAGGGTGAATTCTTCAGCAGGATAGCACTCCTTCTCATACTTCAGCCTCCACATCAAAGTTCCTGTGAGCAAAGACGGTCAAGGTGCTCCAGGATTGGCCAGCCCAGTCACCAGACATGAACATTATTGAGCATGTCTGGGTTAAGATGGAGGAGGCATTGAAGATGAATCCAAAGAGTCTTGATGAACTCTGAGAGTCCTGCAGGAACGCTTTCTTTGCCATTCCAGATGACTTTATTAATCAGTGATTTGAGTCATTGCAGAGATGTATGGATGCAGTCCTCCAAGCTCATGATGGAGTCAGACACAATATTCATTCTCTTTCCACTGCAGCATGACTTTATAGTCTATACTGGACATTATGAGTGTTCAGTGATTAGACTTTTGTCTAAGCAGAGTCAGACCTTACAGTCCTAATTAAATCATTTAAAATCAAGACATGATCATATTTTATTATGGTAAAATAAGCGTAATCTAGAGGCCTTTGCTTTTCATATGAGCCATATCTGATACTAAATAATCAACTAGAAGTCAAGTTATAGGCCTTTTCACGAACGGCCAAACGCACATCCAGTACAGCGATAGTTGCGGCCGGAGCAATATGTGAATAGAGTCAGATACCTCAGGATAAAGAAACGCTAGTTTTTACTACCTCTTGATTTACCTCAGCGGATGTTTATGGTCTTGAGAACACTCTAACCTTAATAAAGGATATAAGATTTCCACAGAAACATTTCTAATTTTTAATTAAACATTTTCTACATTTTTAATTACGAACGTGGGTGACGATCCATACGTTAGCATGGTTTAGGAAAGGCTATTTATATTTGTGAGAATTGTAGCTTTATCATAGTATAGGCTCAAGAGTAGTTTTAAACCTTTAAGACAACTAAGGGGGGTAGTGCTGTGCTTAATTTGTGAATTGCGAGATTGGGGTAACGGATCCGGCATGTTACCCGATGATGGAGATTTCACGCACAAAAGTGGAGAGCGGGGGTGGAGGGGTGTCGCGGACGGAGGACGAAAGTGAAGAGCGGACGGGGGAGAAGGTCTTGTTAAGGAGGAGGATCAGTAAAATGAGGTGCCAGATCAGATTTCAGAGGTGCCAGATCCGGAGAGAGGGTGCTCGCTGCAGAGCCATTTGAGGAGAGCTGAGCTCCAGCGAGGGGGAGCATGAGCTGTCGCTCCTCCTCCTGTAAGCTGTTTTAATGCGTACACCAACCCCACCCCTAACCCTACCCCCAGTGACATCACTCGTAGAAGAAGAGCAAAAAAGGTGGAGCTCAAGCTTAAGCTCCCCCTCGCTGGAGCTCACCTCTCCTCAAATGGCTCTGCAGCGAGCACCACTTGGATCCGGATCCGGCGTGTTCCGACACAAATTAAGCCATGAGGTAGCGTATATAATAATAAAAGTTTAAATAATATGTAAATGTATATTAAATATGTGAAGTATTAAATATGTGATGAGAGGGAACCTGGACCTTGGTTAGGCGACAAGACTTTTGTCAGGTAGTGTATATAGTATTAATTTAGCATGTGCTCCACTTGAAAAATGATTCAAGACATTAGTTTTAAAGACTTGTAACACAAAGGATATATCCAAATGTTTCAATCCCTTTATCTAAATAATTCAATATGTATGCATGTTATCTTCTCCTAGCACTCCTTCCATCTGCACCTCTAGAAAGCTGTAACTACAGAATATAATCCACCTTCTGAAGTTTAACAATACAGCTTTTTTTTCTTATTGCTCAAAGCCAGAGGCAGATGGGTTTCTTCTTCAAGCCACGTTTCCACTGAAGACTTCTAACCTTTGTAAATTACAGTCTTTGCTAAAGCTTTTGACAGCAGGTGTCATTGGGCTGACTGCTAAAAACCTCTACAAGCGATTCCTGACACATTTTCAGTCTTTATGATGCCTGTGCATTATAATCACAATGCTTTTATTCCAGTCTGACCGATCCTGCCTGTCACTTCCCCATCCATCTCCATCCTTTAGTCTCTGGATCAATACGGCTGAAAAGTTTCTCAGAGCCTTTAAATGTCACCGTGTCGCAGATAATTCATCCAGATCTGAACTCTGGCAGAAGAAACCTCAAATGACAAATGTCCTCTGTGATACGACTCGATACTGCAAGCTACGAAAGCAACAACAAATGACAGCGCCAACTTCCATTTCACCTATTTAAAGAGTAAATTGTCTGAGCGAAAGAACTGAAATTGCTTTCCTACAGAACTACTTTTGCACTGAAATAAATTGGTCTGGATGTGGCGAAAGGGTGGAAATGCAGACGGCTTTAGTGAGTCATCCGCCAACTCTAAAGCTGTTAAAAGACAATCAGATTAATCAATAACCTATTAAAGGGAACGGATTTACTAACAGATTACGTCAGGAACAGACTCTCATTTGGTGTTAAAAATACTTTCAGGATTTACTTCAGAAAAAAAAAAAAAGTAAAAATAAAATTGTTAAATCACAAAATTAAGTTGGAATTTCAAAATAAAATCCCTCCAAAAAAAAGAATAATACAAATACAAATTAATATTTACGTTTTAATTTAAACAAACTAATATTTTTCTGTGGTTTTTATGGAAAAGTATATTCATTTTATCTTTGTTTTTTATTTTCATATTCTGGCTCTGCAGAATTATAATCAGGGCTTGCTAAATTTCTCAATTCCTGGTAGCCCTCGGGCAGGCACTCTTCAGTTTTTGGTCACCCAAATAGAAAATACATTATTTATAAAATAAAATAAAAACATACATTTACTACATAAAAAAAGATATAATGGCATTTGTTATAAGCCCCTTGCACACATACAGACCTTTCCGGAAAATTATCGGAAATTTCAGTTGGGGATGATTATAAATTACCAATGCAATGGATGTTATGTTAAAAAGGTAAAATATAAGTGAAAACTACTTAAATCTAGATAGTAACAGAAGTTACCTTTCAACAGGACTGTTTTATTCTCCTGAGACCCAAAGAAAAAAAAATCTTCTTTTTCTGTGATGTCCTATATCCTTTGGGTTAAAAAAAAATCTACAATTTAGAGTTTTTACATTTTGTTTTTATTTTTAATTTTACAGGATGTCCACTGTAGTGGACCACAGGACCATTTTAGTTTGAAACGACTACTGCCACTCAGACAACAAAACTGTTCAGGAAATGTCTGTAAAGGGATATTAATCCAATATTAATTTAACAAAATCTAAACAAAAGTCATTTTTTCCTTGTATTGAAATTCCTGAAACAATTTAGACTCTAATTGGTTTATTCTCAAAACACACCTATAACTCATTAAGAAAATAAACTCAACCCTTTTAGCCCATGTGCCATGGCGCAAAGCGGATTTTCCCGTCCTTAAATTAGCAAAAATGCGTTCTGACACGCCCTGAAAGCGTTTGCGCCCTGTGTTTTGCGCTCTGCGCATGGACTGTCAAAATAGAGCCCTGAGTGTTTACTGTCAGCTGAAACAGAGTACAACAATAAAAAATAAAGTAAAACAGATGTATAAGTAATTAAAAATGTTGCCAGCTCTAATAATTGCAACCAACATCTTGCAACACTAAAGCACACACACACACACACACACACACACACACACACACACACACACACACACACACACACACACACACACACACACACACACACACACACACACACACACACACAGGTCCGTTTGGTGCGCCACGGTCCTAAAGAGCTTTTGACAAATGAAGTTGACAAGTTGAAGCCCAAAAACCTAACACACTGATAAACAAACATGACCACACCCCTTTTTGACATCTCCGCTATAGTTACAAGACACACCTCTTACTGCTGATTGGTTGCAAATGTGTTCAGGGATTTGTTCCAACACTGGTCAAAAATTATAAAAAATTTGCTTAGTCAGTGCACCTTTAAACACCTTTTATAGGAAACATTGAGCTTTACCCCTTTTAACCTATTTTTTACATGCACACCAATGCAATGACTGCAGAATGATGGGAAATGTAAAGATGCAGGGCCGCCGTGTGCTTCATACCTGAGCTGTTTGAGGAACTGTATGTCAGAGCTGCTGCTGATGAGTTTGATGAACTCCTCGTAGGACGGCGCATACGTGTACGCTTTCTTATGATGCTCGTTCACCTGCTCCCTGTGCTCTAACTGAGCTAGCAGCATGCGGTTAATGTAGTCCGGATCGCTCAAAACATCCACCAACGGCTTGAGCACTGCAAAGAGAAAGAGAGGGAACCAATTAAAAGCTTTGCACCAAAACCTTGAGGGCTGACAAGCATTTTAAGGCATTAAAGGCACGACATGAAAACCGCTCCAAAAGGTAGGAAGCATAATTACATCGCTGTTCACACTTCACAAACCGAAAGCTACTCATAACTGAATTTCAAGCAGTTGAACTACAGTCAGGCAAAGCTTTTAAAAAGTTAATTACTGTAGCAGCACAAGACGTTAGTTATAAAAAGCTGCTCAAGACTTTTAAATGCATAATTAGACGATTATTTCATTACAGTCAAAGCATTTTAACCAGTTAAACTCTGCTGGTATTTTGGGATTTCCGCCTGGATTTTGCCTACCCAAATTTAAAAGCTTCCCAAATCCACATGCAGAGGTGTAAATGCAAAAATTTGGTATCATTTTAAAGAAAACCCTTTGAGTTTTCATAAAACACCATTGAAAGTGTTTAAAATATCTGTATATGTTGTCTGTTTTATGATAAACACCTAAATAAAGAGGCGCTTTTTGTATTTTTTTTTTATAAACTCAAATTTGAAAGTGTACCTTTTAGGTTCTGTGTGGTCTAGCATGCTGTAATTAATGTTGGTTGTTCCTGCACATGTCTGTAATCATAGGAAATAAGAAAAATGTCTCTACCATAATCTATGCAAAAGTTATTGTATTCCAACTGATGAGAGGTGCTGTACAAGCCACAGGGAGCGATCATTGTTTTCATATTTCACTATTCTTTTGTTTGATCAAACATAATTCACTGTGTTTGGACCACGTCAGACATATAAAAGGATTACTTATGCACATCACCTCAAAAACAGAGGAGAAATGGCCCTGAAGAGCACAGCATAAGGTAAGAGATGACAGCTGTCTGTGCTATCTGGGGCTGCTTACTGATCATAAATGTATTGTTTTCACTTCTGCACCATGGAAACACGGCGATTCATTCGGCAACTGTTTGATATGTGAATATAATTCAGTAAAAAGAATGCTAGAACTGTATGAGCACCGGCAGGAGCTTTCATTTGAGCTATAACTTGTACACGTGTCATGAAAAATATGTAAATGAATCAATGTAAAATACCCAGCTCGGGTATCCAAAATACTGAGTATTTAAGTGTAAATAACTTTTGTACAGTAGAATAAAAACCAAAGTGATGCATCTGTGCATAAAATATAGATTCTACACTTTCAAACGAAACCACTAACGGGGGTCTGGTGCAACGCTAGCCCTTTAAATCTTAAAGCGAAAGTCGATGAGGTCACGGACGCAGAGTTTAACTGGTTTAAAGATCTCAATTAAGGTAAAACCACTGCATGAACACAATCACACAACAACAAATTAATAATATTCAAGAACGTATATAAAATGTGCATATTATTGTATATACAGTGGTCTCTCGCTATAACAAGATTCACCTTTCACAGCCTTGCAGATTGCTTTTTTTTTTACAGCCCATTCAGCGTCCTGATTGGCTGTAGACCATTGTCAATAAATCTCCTCCGTGTCTCCTGTACAGTTCAGAGTGCGTTCAGCTTGCCAAATTAACATAAATCTTCGATCGCTAGCAGTGCGAGTTCCAACAGGGATGCAAAAAGGGTTGTGACTGTCCGCAGCAAGACCATCATAAAGGGGGTTGCACACTGGATGCGCCACAACACACAGTGCCATGCATTTTAGAATTGTAAACATAAGTTTATAACAGGGCGATGCAAATAAGTGACCATCTGTGACACCCTGCTATGACTCATGCCACTGTTCATATTTCTGCCGTGCCATGGAGCGCCATTTGAATAATTTAATTTCAAATAACATGAGACCATGTGGTTCTGGTGTGTGTTACTTCCAACTGTCTTGTGCGCGGCTCATCAGGTGTGCAACCCCATTAAGAATGGAGTCTGCTTTAGCTTTGGGAATCAGTGATTGCAAGATAAAGAACATTATACTGGATGCCAACATTATATACACAAAAGTCAAAAAGATTTATGAACCTTTTGTTGACAGCGCTAAATGTTTGAGCCTGACAACAGGTTTTGATGTTTGGTTTCATTCTATAATACCTGACTTAATTTTCTAGGAAAGTTTGAGCTTTGAGAGTGCTCAAACGAGAGAAAATTGTGTGAAAATATTAATGCCTGCATGAGATTGTGTATAAACAGTGTAGTGAGGGGTTTTAAAGCCTTAAAACATCTATAATAATTGTGGTGGCGCTAACCCAGCGTCAGCGGCCAACGTCATCAGCACGAAATGCGGATCCTCCAATGCCGTTCGTACCTGTAACACATGCATGAAACGACACACCCACATACAAACGAACGCACACACTTATCCAAAATACGTTCTGCAAGGGAACGTTACACTATGGTGTGAAGATATAAGATGTGCAGCACCTGAAACTACAAATACTGGAAGCCTGTGCTAGCATTTCTCCTGCGGTGTTGCTATCAGTGTGTGAAGAGTGGGAGAAGAGGGTTGCATTGACAGTCCAACACAATGGGCAGCACATTGAACACATTTTATAAGTGGTCAGAAACTTGTAAATAACTCCTGAAAGAATAAAGTTACGTTAAAACCAAGCACACCATTGTTTTTCTTGTGAATTTCCAATAAGTTTGATGTGTCACATGACCCTCTTCCTTTTGAAAAAAACAAAAGTTGGATCCAAGATGGCCGACTTCAAAATGGCCACCATGGTCACCACCCATCTTGAAAAGTTTGCCCCCTCACTTATACTAATATGCCACAAACAGAACGTTAATACCATCAACCATTCCCATTTTATTAAGGTGTATCCATATAAATGGCTCACCCTGTATATTGCGATCGTGATTTCCAAAAGTAATACATCACTTTGTAATTGTTTATTATTATCATTTGATACAGTTTGATAAAGTGCTTGGACCCGGAAGCCACTTCACGTGACATCACACTTAACAAGCGGATAGGTGTGAAAGCTTGAAGGTGTTTTAGGCTTTCAATCATAAACAGTACATGTAGATGGCAGACAGCTATGGAAGAGCTAATGAGAACCCACACAACACATCACACACGAAATCAAGCAGTTACTCTGAAAAGCTCATCACGCTTTTGCCAGTCTCTCAATCAGAATGAGATGTGAAAAGCTACACGGGGTCTTGTTGACGTAGCGCTGATGAGGAACACTAAGACGCAGCATACGGAGCAAGAGGCAGTGCCTCATTACTGCCAGACAGAGCTGCCGATCACGTCTCGCCACGAAAAAATTAAAAATGAGTGGCAACCTGCCAGTTTGAGACAACAGATGCAAACGCTTCCTTCAATTTGAACCCAGACCAGAGGAAAATGGGTTAAAAGTTCATCTACAAGCAGCATCCTGATCCTGACAGCACAAAAATTGGTATTTTAATAGGCATGAATCATTTATACAGATATTGCAAACATTATTAGTGGGATAGTTCACATAATTGTCAGTTCAGTTTGTTTCACGGTTTGTGATAAACACTCAAGATACAATAAAAAAAAAAAACATGTACCATTAGGTAAACCTAACGGGAAAAAAAACAAAAAGGTTTTTTATTTTAACTGTCCTATCACTAATATAATATATACATATATTCATTACAGGGGCTGTATGCAAGTTTTTGACTCTTCTAAAGCATAAACATACCTTCATATGTTTGCAGATATTTAAGAAACATATTAAATTAACATTCTTGTTTATCTGAAAAAGTCAGATATTCTGCTTTGAATATGTGTGTTATGTGCCGGAATATCTGTCTTTGTATTGGTTCTTTTAACCTGCCCAATGCCAGTTTGGCCAATTATATTTCAGTAATTATATTGCCTTGGTGGAAAACCGCATTTTTCATTCATTCAGAAAGACGCTCAAAGCATGCACTTTCATTTAGTAGCAGACTCTGAAATGAGACGCAGATTCAGAGTTCCACATGAGGTGGTTATTAATTAGCAAATAATATAAATATTACGAGAATAAACATCAGGTGAGCAGGTGACATTGTAACATCATGTCTTAACAACATGCCATGTGACTAGATTTGCAGTGTTAAGAAATGTTTCTGTTTGCACTAGACGAAAAACGACAGAAATTTATATACAGCCAATCAGAAGCACAGAATAGTGCACTCACTGCACTCCAACGAAATTGTAAGGTTTATAATATAATTAATACATATTAAACCTCATACTGTAGTTGATGAACATTGATGTGCAAAGTAGCATTTGTTTTACGAAGATTACTTGCTGTTTTTTTTACCATTTGATTATTGACAGACATTTTATCTAAAGCAACAAATGATGCATTCAAGATCAACTACATGCAATAAAAGCCAAAGTTTTATGTACGAATTTTTGTTCTGCAAAATTTCAATTTTCGAATTCTATTTTCGATTTCCACAACATCGCGACAAAAAGACAGCATAAACTACTATGACAATGATCACCTCAGGTACAGATTATGTGCTTTATTTTGTGTTAAATGCCGCCAATGAGCATTTAGAAAGAAAAAAAATTAAAAGGGGGGGCTAATAATTCTGACTTCAACTGTATATTGCTGGATTAATCAACTAACCATTAAGCAGTGACTACTTCACTTGAGTAAGTGAAAGTAGATCAGTGTGATTCAGTGGAGACAGGTCTAATTTGCATATTTAAAATCCCAAGTATTCAAATTAAGTAAAACTTTAGACTTGCATTTAAGCCACAAACAACTTATTTAAAGGAATAATCCACCCAAAAAATTTAAAAATACCTCAATATTTACTCTACACAAGAAGAATTTGGACACGCTGGTACCCAGTGGTATCTAGTAACTTTAATAGTAAGATAAGGATTACAATGGAAGTCAATGGATACCATCAACCAGCAAGTCAAAATGTCTTTATTAATGATCATTCAACAGAAAAATTACAATCAAATCTGCTTTGGACAAGTAAAAGGGGAGTAAATGGTAACAATTAATTATTGGGGGTTAACTATCCCATTAATTTATTCATTCATTCATTTCCATTCGGCCTAGTGCCTTTATTCATCAGGGGTCACCACAGCTGAATGAACCGCCAACTTATCCAGCATATGTTTTATGCAGAGGAAGGGCTCCAGCTGCAACCCAGCACTGGGAAACACCCTCACACACACTCATTCACACACATACACTAAGGTTAATTTAGCTTATTCAATTCACCTATAGCGCATGTGTTTGGACTGTGAGGGAAACCGGAGAAAACCAATTCGATCACAGGGAGAACATGCAAACTCCACACGGAAATGCCAACTGACTCAGCTGGGACACGAACCAGTGACCTTCTTGCTGCGAGGCAAGTGCTTACCATTGAACCACCATGTCACCCCATTGTGACATTTATTAAAAGATAAAGTCAGTGGTAGCAGGGCAACTTTAATCCTTACAGCTTTTAGTGTTAGTAGGTGTTTTTGTAAAGGACATTACTGAATCATGAGTAAGGGTGTGTGTGTGTGTGTGTGTGTGTGTGTGTGTGTGTGTGTGTGTGTGTGTTTAATATCCGCTCATCTCTGCACATGAAGTACCTGCAGTCATCACAGCCCCTTTCTCTCTCCAGCAGCACATCTGTCTATCTGTCTGTCTGACTGTCTGTCTCCAATAATAGATGTAATTAGTAATTTCATGGCAAATCACAGACAATTACAATCACACATCTGCTGCTCATCAAAAAAAAAAAATCCTGGAATCAATTTTCTGGTCAAAATCTGTAGTTCATGTCTGATGAGCCCTTACACAAAAGGCGCATTGTAAGAACACTGAACAGACAATCAGCTCCAACAGACAGCCGTCGTTTGAAAATTCGTATCTCCAGCCAAAAACAAGATTTTGCCCAAAATCTAATTCTCAAGTTGTGATAGTGTCGGTGAAAGGAGGCTTTGTTCAGACAGACGGGGATTTATCAGTGCGCAGAACATGAGCAGTAAAGCTCTGCGTTTTGTTTTGATTCATGAAGGCAAATGATTTCTACTTATCAAAGTCTTGTACTGCTTTTCAGCCGCATTACGGAAATATCTTCGTCATTACACCACGTCAGGGGAGAGTTATGACACAACAGCTAATCTGTGTGTGGAAAACTATTCCCAACAGCGCAGTTTGCAAAAGGCATTGATGTCGTTTCATACTTCTATCGAACATTAAAAGCTAAAGATAATAACACGGTTCTGTTCGTTTCTTAAAGGGATAGCTGTCACACCTGAGCTATCTCAGGAAGGCAAAGGATCGCAGGAGTTATCAAAACACGTAGATTTATTGATTAACACTCACATGAAGGACATAGGAAACACAGGAGACTCAGGAACAACATGGGGTGACGACAATGCACAACTAAGAATACTAAACAATGGACTGACTAAACACAGGGATATGAATACACATAATATGATGGAAACTAATGACTAACAGGGGTGTAACAAAAGTGAAACTGATGGACATAATGGCACGGCATTGGTTCAGTAATAATCATAACCGGTTATTGTGTACTGATGTCATTTATCTTATATGCACTTATGTCGCCGTAGCTTAATATGGCAAGGGAGGCGAGCACGCCTACTTAAAGTAGTTGAAAACTTACAACTACTTAAAGGGTCACGAAACACCAAAGCACATTTTTCGAGCTGTTGACAGTCGTATATGTGTCCCACACTGCTAAAAACACCATTAAGACACATATATCTCACTAAAAAGTAAAAATTGATGGTTTTTGCGTTATTTCGAGCAAATTCGTACTTCCAGTTTGAAACAAATTTTTGAAGCTGCGTCACGGCTATGAGATTTTAGCGTGTATTCCAGTGTGTAGACTGGATGTCTGTACCTGGGAGTACCCTATTACATCAATAGCCCCTTTCACACAGTAATACCGATAAATAACCGGAAAATTTCCGGAACAGCTTTACCGGTATATTCAAAAAAGCGCTGTTCACACGGGCGAGGACGTTACGGAATTTTTCTGGAATTTTTTTTCCATTCCAAAATACCGGTAAATTCTGACATCATTCACCACAAATGAGCCTTAGACGGCTGCGCTTGTATTTGTAAACATTTGACTACATTACAAACTCTGTGGATGATCAGTATTGTGAACAACTTTGATGGAAACATATGGAGGATCACTTTCACATGTCGAGATGTTCATAATACGTGCGTATGCTGGCGCTCACAGGCTGTTTCACAGGCACACGCAAAGCTTGAAGGTAAACAAACAACGGCTTATCATAAGCATCTTATCGATTATTATTTACACAGTTGGCATTAAGATGAACATAGAAACGTTATCTGACTAACTTCTAGCCGCTAAATGCGTCTGGGAAAATATTCAAAGGCTTTTATTCTCATAAACCGCGCGGACGTAAACGCGTCTGACTGTTCTGATTGGCTAAAGCAGACGTCTCACGTCAGCATGTTCTAGACGTGGACGAGCTCTTTCCGGCAATCTTCCTTCTGCATTCACACAGCGCAGCATTCCGGCAAATTACCGGTAATGTTACAACTTCTCTTTCCGGAAAATAGCCAGAACGAATTTACCGGTATTTTCAAAAAGGACCTGTTCACACATACAACCTTTCTGGAAAATTGCCGGTAATTTTCCGGAAAGGTCTGTATGAGTGAAAGGGGCTAATGAGTGTGCTGCATTAATTTATGAGCAAGGCTTTGTTCAAACCAATCAGCGCGCTCTATTGTGTATGCAGTGCAACTTCATTAATATGCATGCTAGCTTCGAAGACTGTTTGTACCTGAAACAGTGTTCAGACGGCAGGGAGACGACTCCTTGTGTTGCTAAAAAAAAGTGGTAGAAGAATAAGAAATGTTTGGAGATATGGGTTGCCAGTGTTACTTTTATAATGTGCTGCAATGAAGGTTTTGTCTTCATTTTCCAGCTATGAGAGCGCAGCTGGACTCACGTGTGGATCAGTGCACGCGACACGCGTCAGAAATACGTTTGTACGGAACATTTTTTACTAAAGAGCTTTTCACATCTGGAAATAGTGAAATCCGGATTTGCTACTCGTCTCCTTTTTAAAAAGATGCGGCTGCAGTTGGTGTTGATTGTCCTGTCTCTACAGATTTGGTAAGTGTAAGCAATCAGCGCCCTTTGTTCATTCAGATGGCAAAGTTATAGTTTGTATGGTCAGCAGTACTCTTTCAGTGTTTAAAGACAGACCTTAGTCACAATGATTTCTAAGTTACTTAGTTTACATTAATATCTCTACAATATTGTCAACTGAAAGATTTGCTCTAAATGCTTCTCTTCGAGTGTAAACATGTAAACACTGCAAGCAAACTATTACCGATCGTCTGGTTTAATTTTCGCCGCATTTTGTGAAAGGATAGTCTACACACACGCGGCTTTCTGACCTACCAAGTGCATCTGAGTTACTGAGAATTTTTTTTTCTTTTATAAGACATGCGGTGTCAAACATTCCACTGTCATTAAACACAGTCACTGTCTTTCTCCCCTGTGTGTGTGTTTGTTTTGCCTCTGTGAAAATCAGCGCGTGCCAAACCGACACTCCCATTTTTATTCAAATCCTTCCCCTTTTCCCTCCCCGACACTCCCACCTAAACAGAGCTAGACACACCCACTTTCCTGACTTTTTCCGAACTAGAGGTGTGAAAACACCCAGCTGAAACAGGGGGATTTCATGGCCCTTTAAAAACGCAGAAACTGTGAACAATTTCACTGCGTGTGTGTCTGCTGCAGTATTTCACTGACACTTACAGCAGAAGCCCCTATTTCTCTGCGATTGAGAGAATTAAAGTAAACTCCATATCTCTCTCCCTCTCTCTGTGGTCCATTTGACCTGCTGACAAAGACTTTTCCTCTCCTTTCGGCTGTTACTTCTGGATAGAGGAACAAAAACTCAGAATAATGCGCAAATTACACTCTGGTGTAATTTGAACGGGAGCGGGCGGTCTAACAATATCACTCCCGAGCGAGCAAGCACATGCGTGCGTGTTTGTTTATGTGTGTGAATGAGAGAGAGCAGGATGCTGTGTGTCGCTTGTTTGGCGCTGTCTATGTTTGTGTGTGTGTATGTGTGTGAATGAGAGAGAGATGCAGTGTGTCGCTGTCGCTTGCTTGGTGCTGTTTGTCTGTGTGTGTGTTTATACAGACAGCTTGTTTAGCACCCTCGTTAGTACCTCGTTAACACTCGTTAACTTTTATTTGCAAATATAGGCATCTATTAAAATACATAAGAGTCTAATATGCTGGCTGTGATCATGCATTTGTAATGGTGTGAACAGTTATCGGGGAGGTCAAATGTTTATTTATAGGATTTTTATGTCTCTATTTTTGTTTTTAATATTATTATTTAAGACATAAACCGTGAAAGTACCGTGTGAGATACTTTAAACCATCTAAAGAACTGACCACCAGAAAGTTAATTTTGTATAGATACAAAATGTGCAGTGTAGTTATAACCGTGAAACTAAAATAGGTATAGTAATGAATACTTTTACGTAAGTAAATATTTCAGGCCGTACTTCTTTACTTTTACTTGAGTACAAAAGTGTAATCAGTACTTCAACTTTCATATTAAACATGAGTATCTATACTTTTACTTGAGTAAAAGATGTGTGTACTTTGGTCATCTCTGCCCAACAGCCTTGCATTTATGTGATGTTTAACATGTATTATGTATGTGATGTTTATAACATGTATTTTGTATGTGATGTTTTTCATTTATTATGTACGAAGTCAAAATGATTCGCCCTCCGGTGAATGTTTTATTATTTTTTAAATATTTCCCAAATGATGTTTAACAGAGCGAGGAATCTTTCACAGTATTTCCTATAATATTATTTCTTATTATTTGATTTATTTCAGCTAGAAGAAAAGCAGCTTTTAATTTTTTAAAGACCGTTTAAGGTCAAAATTATTAGGCCTCATAAGCTATATTTTTTGGTTTGCCTACAGAACAAACCGTCATTACACAATGACTTTCAGTGTTTCCTCTAGGATTTTTTCCAGCTGTGGCGGCAGGCCTTTTTATCTGTGTTCGTTATTTCTGTCGTGACTCGTGAGCGCAGTATTACAACTCGAGATCGCATTTATGTAATAGCCTACATACATGCGCATCTCTTTACTTGCGCACCAATTTCCACTGCTCGTGCACAAAACTTATCGCATGCCCCCTCAAATATACCCTGCTCAAGCGCAGATCTTCTTGTGCGCACTCAAATAAACGCTGCTGAAGTGTGATTTAGTGCATTTATGTAACAAGTATGTCTTCGACATTTATTAGATTTGCTAGGAATATTTATGAATGTCTCCAATAGACCTACAGAGCAGCAATAATGTGTCCTAAAGTAAAGTGAGACGGCTATACGTCTTGTTTGCTGGCCTCCCGCATCAAGCACCTGTCAGTCAGCCAGCACATAATCTTAAAGGGTTAAACAAATTATGCACAGCACTACTACGGTTACAGAAAAGCTCGCGTTGTTATAATTCACTTACCTTTTATTACGTTTTGGTGCGATTATCACCCACTATTTAAAAAAAAACCACGACAAATGTTTTGAATGAAAAGCTCTAATGTAGCTGTGGCGGGATCAAATTTGGTGTGACGCTCCACGTAGCGGAAATCGGCCTAATTACCCTGACTTGCCCACTTAACCTAGTTAAGCTTTTAAATGTCATATTAAGCTGAACACTAATGTCTTGAAAAATATCTAGTCAAATATTATGTACTGTAATTATGGCAAAGATAAAAGAAAACAGTCATCAGAAATAAGTTGTTACACTTAGAAATTAGTTGAAAAACTCTTCCTTTCGTAAAGCAGAAATAAAGGAGGGCGCTAATAATTCAGACTTCAACTGTATGTGATGTTCTGAGTGTACTGTAAGCTGTAGGAAGATCCAGGTCACCTTTAGTAGTGACGACCTCCACCAGGAGGAGGCGTAGACTGCGAGAGCGAGCATCCCGCACGGGCAGCAGACGCAGCAGGAGCAGACGAGCACAACAGCGCAGGAAACGCAGTTCCTCATCTGGACTCTGCAGACATGGATGCAACGGAAATGGCCGGGGAACTTCCTCCAGCCTGGAGAGAGACAGAATGAAAAAGAAAAATAGGTTACCTTATATGACAGCTTTGTTTGTTTATCTATCTTTATTACACCTCTTCATGTTACGTTATATGATAGCTTACTTCTCTGTTCTGTACTTTTCTTTATAAACCTTTATTTGGCAATGTGCAAAGTAAGTCAATTCAATAAACTGATATGAAAATTAAAATGGAAAGATATAGAAATTATCATGTCACACAAATTTCTTTTTGTTTTATTTCTTACTATTGTTTTATATTTTTATGTTATATTTCATTTGATCTTTTCTGTGTTATTTTCACAATTTTTAATTTATTAAATTTGGTCAAAGGAAAAAACAAATATATGAAAATGAACATGGAAAAATATATAAATTATTATCTAGATATATTTTATTGTTTTATTTTTTACTAATGTTTTATGTGTTTCCTTTACATTATATTTTCACATTGTTTTTTTTTCATAGAATTTAGCCAAGCAATAAAATAAAATAAAAATAAATTAAAACTTAAATTTAATTAAATCATTAAATAAAATTTTAAATAAAATAAAGTTAATAAAATAAAATTAAATTAAAAATATTAAATTAAATTAAATATGTGTTAATTTGTGTTTTTTTTTTTATCAAGATAGGATTATCAGGTCACTGTTTTTTTTTTTTTCAATATGCTATTTTGTTGTACGTTTCCTTTACATTACATGTTTACTTTTCTATTTTTTTCCACAAAAATTGTATTTCATAAAATTTGGCCAAGCAATGAAATAAAAAATAAATAAATAAATAAATAAATAAAAAATAATACAATTAAATAAAAATAATTATTTTATTTTTATTAAATTATACTAAATTAAATTTACTTTAATTTAAAAAAATTAAACCAAATAAAATTTTACTAAAACTAAATTAAATTTAAAAAATCTATTAAATTTAATTAAATGTAAAAATTAAATTAAATGTATGTTGCTGTGTGTTTTTATCTATATAGGATTATCACAGTTTTCTTCTTGCAAAGCATCATTGAAAACTGACAAAGAGCAAGACTGATCTCAGTTCAAAAGGTGAAAAGTGTCAAATAATTCATAAATGGACAGAGACAGATAAACAGATCGGGTGGGAGAGGAGAGATGAGTGGAGGAAGAGAAGATGTCTGTGCACTCAGCTAATGATCACACAGAGTGAGAGAGAGAGAGAGAGATGAAGAAACGACAGGCAGAGATGCTCATTACTGCATCCATACACACAGAAATCCAAGTATGCAAGTGTGTGACTGATGTTTTGAGTAAAACTAAAGAGTTGAATTACAGGCTGGCATTTTAAAGTCGTCAGAAGACATCATGATCAATCAAACTAAGAAACAATAATGTAAAGACTGCGCTTGTGTATGTACATGTGTGCAAATGAATGAGTGTATGAGTGTGTTTCTAAAGCAATCAGCAAGCTTTCTACCAAAACAAAATCAGAAATTAGCGAATCCATGACCTTATGATCAGAACACTTGCAGATTGGATACACGTGCAGAGTGCACAAAGGTTTCACAATCTTGTGCTTTTCTGGCTGAAACGAGGTAAATCAGCTAAAAGTAAGTTGATAAATAATTATGTAAATCGCTCTGAAAATCCAGACAAACAAACCACATGCAAAACTTTGCATTCCTTGTGACTCTTAAAAACAATATTTCACCAAAAAACTAAGGCCCTTGATCCCACTGAATTTGTTTGCGTTGAAAAAGAGTTTTTTTGCTTTTTACATCAGCCTGGAAAAGCAAGGCATGTTTCTAAACTATTCTCAACCCAAAATCTAAGCCCGGTTAGACAACCATGCTGAATCATGCTGGAGTGGTGGAGCATGTGTGCAAATGGCATCACACTGTTGCCTGGTTGGCAGGGCCTCCAAAACTTGCTATGCAGAATCACACAAATTATTATTATTATTATTATTATTATTATTATTATTATTATTATTATTATTATTTATTTATTTTTTATTATTATTATTATTATTATTATTATTATTATTATGGTTATTATTATTATTATTGTTGTTGTTGTTATGATTTATTATTATTATTATTATTATTATTATTATTATTATTATTATTATTATTATTATTTATTTATTTTTTATTATTATTATTATTATTATTATTATTATTATTATGGTTATTATTATTATTATTGTTGTTGTTGTTATGATTTATTATTATTATTATTATTATTATTATTATTATTATTATTATTATTGTTATTATTTTTAGTATTATTATTATTATTGTTGTTGTTATTATGATTTATTATTATTATTATTATTATTATTATTATTGTTGTTATAATTATTATTGTTATTATTATTATTGTTATTATTATTTGTTGTTGTTGTTGTTTTTCAATGAAGCAAATATCAGGAGACCAAAAACAGAAATATCTGATAGTCATCCATCTTGCTGCTTACATTATTACATTTATGTCATCAAAGCAATGACGAGCGCATTTGTACCACATTCCAAGATTTCCATTATCAGCACCACAGTGGAAAATTAAAATGTTCCCTTGCTGACGACTGGACTGGATCGACATGGAATGGGATGATTAAGCAAACAGAACCTGCACTGATAGTGGAAAAGTGGATTTTGTTTCATGAGTTCCGAAGAGTTTTTTCTTCAAAAGTGTCCTCAGAGCTTCGTATGATTACACTTGAACCACTGAAGTCACACGGAATGCTTTGACAATGTTTTCGTTTTCTTTTCTAGACTTTCTGAAATGTTTCAAGACCCTTGCTGTCTACGAAGGATGAGGGAGATTTTGAGATTAACCTCAAATGTTTTAAAATTTAGTTTGAATATGAACAAAGTCGCAGGGAATTGAAATGACATGAGGGTGAGTAATTAATGACAGAATTTTCATTTATGGTTGTTATTTTTATTTTAATGGAACATTACAGCACTCCTAAAATATTTTTTAAAAAAAGGAGGTCTAAATAATATTTGAAACAATATTATTCATGAGATGGCAAGGCCATTGCCCTTTCCTAATCAATCTAATCACAGCTCTCTAAAAGCTCTAGATGTTCTTCTAATGGCTGCCATTGAGCTAAAGATGATACAGAGATGATGCATCTCTTAATGCTTTGTCTCTGGGCGTAGAGCCAGTGGCACAGTCCATAAACTCAGAACAACACAGAGAGCATCAGCTATTATGCCTGACATATTTTTTTTTTTTTTGCTTTGATGTGGTGTGAGAATGATAAAGTACTGGTCAGTACAGCAAAGGACATTTAGCCGTTTTGAAAATGACAACATGCTGGAAATGACCCCTTTGTGCTTTTTGGGATACTATCTTGCTGCATGCTGTTTGTCATCATAAAAGGTCTGCAAAGTCCAAAGATCAAAATCGTGACAAAAAAAAGTGATTCTGAGCTCCATGAAATGAGTCGTCAGTATTTCCAGTGTTCATTCTGTTCAGTTCAGTCTTTAGCACTGTCGCCTTACAGCAAGAAGGTCGCTGGTTTAAGTCCCGGCTGAGCCAGTAGGCATTTCAGTGTGGAGTTTGCATGTTCTCCCCGTGTTGGTGTGGGTTTCCTCTGGGTGCTCCGGTTTCTAGTGGTTTTAATATCAGTACTAGAATTTAAGTTGTTTCAAAGTAAAAAAAAAAAAAAGTTTAAGTTCTTTCTGTCTCCATTACGAGCACTAAAACGTGGTGCGTCTCACCTTGTGTTAGCAGCTTTGAGGTCACAGAAGTGCTGGTGGAGGGTTTTGACCATGTCGTTACAGACGAGGTTGACCACGTCCACCTCAGACAGACGCATTCGCACCTGTTTGATCATTTCCCAGAAGTCCTCCGACAGCATCTGGTACAGCTGGCCCTCATCTCGACTCAAGGGGACGTACCATGACAGAATATAGTCCCGATAGCTGTAGTCAAAAACTGCAGAGGAAGAAAGAAGGACATTCTTACTGATCAACACAGATTTACTTATACACGCACGCACGCACGCACAGAGTTTTAGGCATTTTTATTAATCAGACCAGTAAATGGCACAAACTGGTGGATTTCTAAAACAAAACGGCACCATTTATGTGCGAAGTAACATTTTTTATTAATTCTCAAAGTGGAAAAATTAGGTTAGCACTTTGACAGTCTAAGGGCCCTATCATACACCTGGCGCAATGTGGCGTAAGGCGCAACGCAACTGTTATTTGCTACTTTCAGCTCGGCGCAAGAGTCGTTTTGAGGTGTTGCGCCGCGCTGTTTAAATAGCAAATGCAATTGCGCTCATATGTGCGCCCATAGGCGTTCTGGTCTAAAAAAGAAACTATAATAGTATTTTGAGAAGAAACTATAATAGTATTTTGAGAAACTATAATAGTCTGTTCTTTAGACCAGATCAAAGCCGGTCTATTGTCTGGCTCATAGTGCGCCTCGCTAACACACTGCTTAATACACACAAGATGTAGAGCAATACGCAAATATCTTTACATATGAAAAAGAGATAAAATATTAAGGATATATATAGGATATAAATATAAAGGATTAAAATATTACAAAACATAAATTTAAAAACCACTGCTTTCATACTTTCTTCATCTCGGGAGGCTTTTTCAGTTCATTCAATTTGCTCTTGTATAATATTATTATTATTAGCAGTATTATTTATTATATTCATATTTATATTTGTTTTATTAAAAACAAGCTTAGATTTGCCCACCTGTCAGGTTTTAGACCATATGAGGCACAGCATGTGTATTTGGATATAACGTTTTTTGAGCACATTTTGTTATTATTGTTCATTTATTCGTTTGCTGGAAATTAGAACTGAATTTAGAAATAGTTTTGAAACAAATCTTTGCGCTTAACGAACAAAATTAATTATTTATAGACTAATTGATGTCTGTGCGTACAAGGTTTCCCTATATTCATGAGAGCGAAAGTGAAAGTTAATCATTTATCTCTCATTCTCGTGCAGTAGATGCTCTGTTTAACTGTTTTATTGCTAGTGAAATGCTCAGTTTTTCTACTTACACTTACTTTACGTTATGTAAATAGCAAATGCGCTTATGGCGCGACGCAACTGCCTCTTAAAGTGAATGGGAGATGAGACTGATTGGTTTATTCTCAAAACACACCTATAACTCATTAAAAAAAATAAACTCAACCCTTTTAGCCCATGCGCCATGGCGCAAAGCGGATTTTGCCGTCCTTAAATTAGATTCTGACACGCCCTGAAAGCGTTTGCGCCCTCGTTTTGCGCCTGGACCGTCAAAATAGAGCCCTAACACTAGATCTAGAACCACAAAGGACTCTGCATCAATATAAACATTGCATCAGTATAATCCCATTTCTTGTATGATTACACAGTAGAGATGTTTTTTTAGCTAACATTAACAGTTGTCGATATCTTATGATTCATTGTTGTTTAACATTTATTTATGCTTTCAAATTGCATTACTGTTTTTGATCTTTACTTCTATAACTTTTGATGTAACTTAGTTACAGTTTTTGCAGTTTAAAACAAATTATTGTGTTAGAAAAATAATATAAAATTCATAAAATATATGTAATTTACAGTGCTCAGCATAATTGGGCACACCCCATTTTGAAGAAGAATATTTGTATCCATTTCTCAGTGAATATGGGCAATGTATTTTGGTGAATTTAAACAAAACAGATTTATTAAACTTGATTAAAACTAGTACTTAAATTAAATTTATTAAAAATAATATTTTAGTCACCAAACATATTTGGAAATTGAAAGAAAATTCAATTAAATTCAAGCAAAATATTGCAAAAATAAATTAAAAGCTACAAAAAATTTTATTTATTTTTGTGTTTCTCTTGATTTTTCCTCTTGTTTAAATTTGTATTTAATATTTTTATAGAACATATACATTTAGGTCTAATAGTTTTACCATTTACATTTTTACCATTATCGTAAGTTATGTTGTTAGATAAGCTCCGGACTGTAATGTATATGCACAATTATAATATTGTATAACTTCCTATAGAAAATATAAAATTAAAAGAGAGATTTGTGAGGGTGTGAACTTATATATGCTGACCATTGTACATGACCAACATCAAACGTGGTCAGAATAGATATCAAGGGTACCATGCAATCCCAAAGCATAAATAAATGCAAAACAGCCATCCATCCCAAACCCCAAAACTGTTTGCTTTTTTTTTTTAACAGTGCATACTATATATCTATTGCCGATCCCTAGGGCCAGACAGTATCTGTGGACAGTTTTTGCTATTTCTCCACAGAATTTTGTAAAAAACTAAAAGAAAAAATCATAACTAAAAAGTTAATATATAAAAATTCAAACATTAAAAGTTAATGTTTAAAATGCAAATACAATTAGATTTACTTATTTGGTACATAACGCATCTCATATAATATGTCTACTAAATGACAGAAAATATTCCTTTACAAACTATATTGTACACAAGTCACATTTTCATTAGTCAATAATATTACTGTAACTAATTTAAAAACTGAATAAATATAAATGTACACACATGGACTCAATGATGGGATAAAAATCTGAATCCATGTGGGCCTACCAATCTCCTATAGCACATGTCAAACTCGAATCATTTTATCCGGCCTGCAAGATCATATGATTCAAACCAAACTCAAATTTAAGTATTCGTGTAAGTAGAGTAATGCAAACTGGATGGTGTGAATGATCTGGAATGCGTGACATGTTAGCTCTTAAAACTCACATCATTCGCATTTTCTGCTCAAATTCAAGATATTCTACTTAACCCGAACATTTTTAAGGCACAAATCTTCCCGTGAGTAATCTAGAGCAGTGTTTCTCAACTGGAGGGTCGCAACCCAAAAGTGGGTCGCGGGAACATTTTCAGAGGGTTGTTTAATTTCTTTTTCTTTTTTTTTTTTTAAGTTTAATTTTTAAATTGTTTTGACTTTTATATTGAAATGCGTGCATGACAACCCCACCGTTTGACATGTGAAATTTCATTTAACTATAGCAACAAATATGTCGAAGCGCAAGTATGACCCTGAAGATGTAAAGTATGGATTTACATATATTGTAGGGCTGCTCGATTATGGGAAAAATCATTATCCCGATTATTTTGGTTATAATTGTAATCACAATTATTCAAAACAATTATCAGTTAAAGTCAAAATTATTCGCCCTTCTGTGATTTTTTTTTTTATATATAGAAATATTTCCCAAATTATGTTTAACAGAGGAATTTTTTATAGTATTTCCTATAATATTTAAATATTTTGAAACCTGTTTTAATAGCTCAATATTATTAGTCTCTTTCACATGTCTTTTGTTTCTCAACTCATTTGTTTATTACACAAATGAGGCTAAATATGAATAATCACTAAACATCGGGCTCTGACACACACGTGCATGTATTTGACCAGTAAAGCGCTCACATTAAGATGGCGTAGATGTGTGTGCTCTGCTCGTCTCCGAGCCTGTCCGAGGCTTAGAGCGGCGCACACACACAACAGCACGTGCTCTTTCGCATTATTAAAAATATGAATGATTCGAACGTACATCAATGAATGATGCGCACCCCGTGCTGCAAACGTTACATTACAGTACAGGCTTTTAGTCATTTTCACATGGAACTGAGCTTTGCAGAGCGACAAAAGTGTACAACTCGACTGGAAAGGGGGCGGTATATGATGCAATAATCGTTTCTCTCAATTAATGGTTTTTCATAATCGTTAGAAGCCAAAATCGAAATCGAAACCGGATTTTCGATTAATTGCACAGCCCTAATATAATAACGACAAAAAAAGACTTAAAGCCTCAGTGTTTCATGCGAGGTGCTCTAACAAGAGAGCATGAAACCTAAATTAAAACGACATTCAGAAACCAGACAACATGTTTTATTAACAGTTCAGTTTAGTTCATCTTAACTCAACCTTTCCTAACCCTAACCACTGTTTACAGTATTTGTCGTTTTTACTTTCTAATATTTCTATAATTAGATACATTTTGTTAAATGACAGCAGTAAAATATTGTTTATTTGTAATTCTTGGTGATTTTCTTATGATATATCTGTCACTACATATATATGTTAACAAATAATTACAAATTTATTATAATTCCTAAAATTGTGTTACAGTTCTTAAAAATTTGCGTCGCAGCTTGATGACCATGTAAAAATGTGACCATGGCCAAACCAGTTGAGAACCCTTGATCCAGAGCATGGTGCGACACGCTTGGTATGAATCCAGCAATATAATTAAAGTTCATCCTGCTTTATATTATATGTTGAGTATAAACGACATATTTCACAATGCATGTTCGTTTTGAGATTGTTTCTACATTAGTAGGACTTGATCTGTGAAACATCATTCGGAAAATATTTGAAAATGAAAAAAAGTAACTCACAGGAGGGCGAATAATTTTGACTGTCTATCATATACTGTGTATTAATTATAGAAATGTTCTGCATGCCTACAATACAGAACAGCAACCACTAAAATAAATTAACAGTGTTTCTGATTTGCAACAAACCCTCAAGAGTTGCCATCCACACAAACGCCAGGTGGCAGATGGCACTAATGTAATGGCACTACCAGGAGAGAGATTACCACTGACTGCAGTCTGCTGCCACAGACCTCGTGTGACGCCAGAATCTGACGCCCACCATAACGACAAACACACTGCAGAGAGAGACATCCATAGCAGAATCTGCTTCAGTGACGGCCTTTCTGCTGAAATCTTTGGTTTGCAGGCATTTTTCCTCCCGGCTGAGCCAGCACTATTTATAGCCACAGTGACCTCATAAAATGTGCTGACTTTCCCCAGCTGAGCAACAGGAAGTGCTGCTGACACTCTTCCCATGTACTGTAGTTGCCTTCATGCCTTCCTCTTATCAAGTGACAGGAAGTATGCAAGACTGAAGACTGAAATTACAATAATTCTGTCATGGTGATAAATGCAGATAATAATAAAAGACTATTTATTAATATATATATATATATATATATATATATATATATATATATATATATATATATATATATATATATATATATATATAAACATTTATTATATTGTATTATTACTATATTTATTTATTGGTGTGTTTTTGTTCTTTTATTATTATTATCATAAAAATAAAATCACAGCTTTATATATATATATATATATATATATATATATATATATATATATATATTTATTTATTTTTTATTTATTTTATTTTTTTTTTCCCCCAGTGTTGGGTTGTGGCTGGAAGGGCATCCGCTGCGTAAAACATATGCTGGATAAGTTGATATCTTTTTATATATATATTTCAATATTGAAATATTTTTACATATTTTAAAACAGCAAAGCCAATATTATTAGCCCCCAAAAGAATTGTATTCAAGCATTTAAATAGCTAAATTTAAATAAGCTGGATACAAGTATCACAGAAAATTAGTAAAATATTATTAATTTGTTTCATTATTAGAAGTTAATTCAAACTATTTAGTTTAAGCATTATCTATTATCAGAAATAATTTTACAGAAGGTCTAATAATTATAATAATTAAATAATTCTATTACATAAAGCATACAATAAGCAAATATAAAGATTTTTGAATAAATAAATAATGAATAACTGAAATAAATCATGGAAATATTTAATTATTAAGAAACCCTATATAAACAATAAAAAACTAAAATCATTACAATTTTATTATTATTTGTAACATAATTTTGAATCATTCTGACCTGCTTTGTGAACTGATTCACTAAAAGGATTTAAAACATTTTATTTGTTACAGCTTTCCCAGTGATGGGTTGCAGCTAGAAGGGCATCTGCAGTGTAAAGCATATGCTGGATAAGTTGGCGGTTCACTCTGCTGTGGCGACCCCAGATTAATAAAGGGACTAAGCTGAAAATAAAACGAATGAATGAATTTGTAACAGCAGTGACTAAGAGTGCATCAAAGGGGCAGGGCACCCAAAAATAAAATGCTATTAAAATCTTTCAGAGTTTCTTTCACTGAACACAAAAGAAGATACAGTGGGGGAAATAAGTATTTAACTTGTCACCATTTTTTCTCAGAAAACATTTTTGAGGGTGCCGTTGACTTGAAATTTTCACCGGATATTGGTAACAACAACCAAAGAAATCCATAACACCCTATTCACACGGGGCGTCAGCGTCAACGCTTCCCATTCACTTTGAATGGGTGACGTCAGGCGTTGCCGAACTGCATTGTGGATCCGTCGGCACCGCTTCAGAAGCTTTGCTCGCTGCAGAAGTTGGTACTAACATGACGCGTTCAATACTTATTTTCCCCATTGTATTTTGTAGAAGGTTGAAAACTGGCAATAGGAAGTCAATAGCTAGCAGTTTCCAACATTCTTCAAAATATCTTCTTTTGTGTTCAGCGGATGAAAGAAACTCAATCAGGACTAAACTATAACAGAATTATCTCATACTTTTGAGTACGAGAAAATGGTTAAGTCATTCTTGCCTCAGCAAACATCACTAACGAGAATAGAAAAGACATGTAATTTTCTGGACTGATGAACGTGACAGCCGGCTGTGCTGAGAACAGGAGGGAGTGTCGTCTCTTCAGCTCTGAGTCAGAATGAAAGATCAGTAACTGCTTGACTGAACATCATTCACTGGCTTTAAGCAGAGCGCTGATGCAGGAGCCGTCACAAGCACAACCTGGACGCCTTGCGTTATACACTCATGTTAAAGAGAGAGCGAATCAGACAGACAAACAGAGATTAACAGGCCTTTCAGCACAAACACCCACAAACAGCCAACGTCCCTTCAGGACCCACTGAGTCATGAAAGAGATGCCATCATGCTAGCAGGAGAGCGAGATTAGATTTATGATTTTAAAACAAGTCTGTTATCCTCACCAATGCTGCGTTTATTTAGTGAAAAATTACGGAAACCTGGAAGGGACAGGATGTTGGAGAAAAAAAATGGGTGGAAGAAAAAAAAATGAGTGGGGGAAAAAAATGATAGGTAAACATATTTTTGAAAGTTTTTGCATTCCTTTGCAAAGATGTTTTGAGTTATCTCGCAAAACTGTTGTTCGACAAACACTCCACTTCATACTTGACAACCCTCATGTTTTTGCCGGGATTGTTCCGTATTTTACCATTATTTATTAGGTATTTTCCCATATTTCTCTCATATTTTTTATCTTAAAAGCATGTTGAAATTAATAAAAAAAAGTCTGCATTCACTTTCTTTCCATTAGAGCTGTGCGTCGATCAGCACCCCTCATACGCAACCTCTGAATCAGTGAATGCATGTATGAGCGTTGATAATACTCATATAGATTAGTTTTTTACTCAACTGGTTTATAGCACAGGTGTCAAACTCAGTTCCAAAAGGGCCGTAGCTCTGCACAGTTTAGTTCCAACCCTAATTAAACACACCTGATCAAACTAATTGAGTCCTTCAGGCTTGTTTGAAACCTACAGGTAAGTGTGTTGGAGCAGGGTTGGAACTAAACTGTGCAGGGCTTCGGCCCTCCAGGAATTGAGTTTGACACCCCTGGTTTATAGCAATCGGTTTTCTCAAACGGTTTGAGTTGCCTTAACTTATTGGTTTTTACAGTACTCAGTTGGTTTGAGTTCTCTTCATTTATCGGGTTTTATTGTGCTAAAATTGCTTATTTTACTCAATGGATTAAGTACACAGTACTTATTAGGATTAGTCTTTGAACTAAAAACAGTTTGTTGCAATGGGTTTCCTCAAACGGATTGAGTTACCTTAACTTTTTGGGTTTTACAGTGTACAAATTTTGTAAAACATTTTGAGAGAAAAAAAAATCTGTACAGTAAACTGTATCACACAGAGACGAGTAACTCAATACATCCCAAATTTCGAGTTTTCAATCATTAATTTAAGCCTTATTTGCTGAATCAAACTATGAACTTAATCTTACTGATCTCAAAGTATTGATTTCTGTGTTGTGAAGTTTCTCTGATTTCTCTGCCTTTGCAAGCAATTTTTGTTTTGCACTCATTAATATGATAAGCTTTATCAAAAGACTTCGGTTTAGCTGAACATGAACTAAGCAACAAAATATAAATACAATAATAAAAATAAATTAATTAAGAGTGGCTGAGTCATAGGCCTGCCACAATAATCAATATATCGACTCATACACATGGACATGACCTTAATCATTTTTGGTGATGCAATATATATCGCCCATACATAAAACCAGTTCTAGCAACACTTTAGCTGATTGCGCAGCCTCTCTATCTCTATTGGAGGGGTCAGTGTCAGTACGGCTAAAACAACACTTTAATATTTACTAGGGCTGTGTGATTTTGGGAAAATATCTAATCGGGATTTTTTTTTACAGATATTGCGATTTCGATTTGCGATTTAAATTTGTAGTGAAGCTTCAGCGCAATATTCTGTATCGTAGCTTCTGACTGTTAACATGCAGTGAGTGTTAGTTAAAAATGGACCTGAAAATATGTTAACTAACTTCAACTTCTATTCAAAATATTTTATAAATATTCAGAAATTAAAGACAAGCTTTTCTCTAGAACAAATAGTTGTGCGCTATGGCATTTGTTATCTCCTGGTGCCTTCATGATTTTTTTATATGGTTTTACAGCCTCAAACAACTCTGAAATTGTACTTTGCTGTTGCTAGCTACTATATTGAGTGTCACTGGCAATAATTTCGTAGATTTTTTTAGCAAGACACTCCTTATATAGGCACCTGTGGTGCTTTTTTTTAGGTGCTGGTTGTTGTATTATCTCGTGCTGTGGCAACAATTCTGCGACAGCTCTTATAAATGACCAGTTTTTGTTCGGTGTCTGTGACTTTGAAACCAAAATATTCCCATATTACCGGTGTCCTGTTTTTCTTTGATATGAATTCGTCTATTAATGCTTCTTAAGTGTGGCAGACGCCATCATGCCACTTGTCTGTGGTTTCCTGTTGTTTGTTTTGATTGTGGGCTTTCCGCATAGTTCGGTTGCGCGATTCTGATTGGGCAGAACGAAAGTGTGCTCACTCAATTGGCCAGTAAGACTGTCACACACAGTGGGCACTCACACATTTGCTCAGAGGGGGGAAAATTAAATAATTATATATATTTCATGTCGCAGCCTCTTGCGATTAGCCAATCGCAACGTTTCAAATCTAGATTGCGATTTGATTTCGATTAATCGCACAGCCCTAGCGTTTACTATAAATTACTATAGTATATTTTCATGTGGGTGTCTGGCAGCTGAAAACAGATCTAGTAGCAAATATCATAGTTACGTTTTACCTTGCACAATTTTGTTAACTTTTATTATTATTATTCATTTAGGAAATGCGTTTTGACATTCTGAGTCCAATGTCTGATTATTAAATGACTATAATTAATTGAAATATTCTTAAGAATGAAATATGATGTGCTCTTTGGAAGAGCGTAATTGCATTGTGATGATATTATGTTGTCATTCAGCCATAAAATTGTCTTAAATATATATTAAATATAAATTTAGAAATATATTATAAATATAAATATATTTAAATATAAAATATATCACAATATACTTTGGTGCAGTATATCGTACTACAAAAAATAGATATCATGACAGGCCTATACTGAGGAAGTGTCATTCAGTTCATTTCCAGTAAACACAGTTCGGCTTAAAAAAAAAATAAAAAAACGGCAGCTGAATCTTTAAACGCACACATGAGAATGAGTGTTTTGAATTATTTAAAGCTAGAATCATCACGATCCAGAATAACACAAAGCTGCTTCTCTCTCATCTCTCCAATCTCTTTCTTTTGTTCTGTTAATCAGATCTCCGACAGCATGTGTGAGTCAATATGGGCACCAGACAACTGATTATTTACGCTGTGTGACGTTGGTGCTGATGGGATTTTGTCATTGGTGTGTAAAATCGACAAAAATATCAAAAAGTGCACAGCAGCAGGGAGTCTGAAAGCAACGTTAGATTCAAAAACATCCATTATCGCATCTTCACCAAAACAACCTCGACTGACTTCACGTAAATATGTTACAGCTGACATGCTAAACCATGGAAATACATCATCATCATCATCATCGTAGTGCCCCCTGCCCTTATTATGGTCTTGAATTGTTTTTCTGTTCATGGTTTGCTTAATAGCCTGATTACGCATGGGAATCAGTCATTAATATCTTCCATTCTCTATTCTCTGGTCCATCAGGCTGAGCTACAGGAAGTGCACAAATTGATTTACATCATATTTGACACCTGATCCTGGGTCAGTAATGTGGTTAAAGCAACTAATAGTCCAGGTGCACTGGTGAAGCAGAGAAACCTGATCGGAGGTTAATATCATTCATTCATTCATTTTCTTGTCGGCTTAGTCCCTTTATTAATCCGGGGTCGCCACAGCGGAATGAACTGCCAACTTATCCAGCAAGTTTTTACGCAGCGGATGCCCTTCCAGCCACAACCCATCGCTGGGAAACACACACATTCACACACACTCATACACTACAGACAATTTAGCCAACCCAATTCACCTGCAGCATGTCTTTGGACTGTGGGGGAAACCGGAGCACCCGGAGGAAACCCACGCAAAGGCAAGGAGAACATGCAAACTCCACACAGAAATGCCAACTAAGCCGAGGTTCGAACCAGCGACCCAGCGACCTTCTTGCTGTGAGGCGACAGCACTACCTACTGCGCCACAGTCTCGCCCAGGTTAATATCAACTGTGGGAAATCTATTTAGTTTAATGTAAAACCCAAAGCACACCGTGACCCATGTATCGCGATATGTATCGTTTCGTGAACCCCTTGCCAATACACAGCCCTAATCTGGTATCCATGCAGTCATCTAGAAACCACTCAGAACACCCTAGAAACCAACGAGCAAAGTCTTAACAACTACATAGCAACACCCTGATAATTTGTGCTGCATCACATACTATCCATCCTAACTAGAATTAGTATCATAGCATGTTAGTATTCAAACGTCACCCAGATGCTCTACTACTTCCAGTAGAATTTCAAAGTGCAGATCTGGGTTTACTCTATTTGCTAATATTGGCGAAAATACATAGCATTTTGAAGATGAATTCGATTAGAACATAAAACACGGGCAAAAAAAAAAAAAAAAACTACAAACATGGTGGAAGTCCAAGACCGCCTATTAAATAGAGAAGCTTAAGGTGTTTGAATGGCTAATAATGCTAAATATAAATACTGATATAAATACTACAATAATCTGCTATATTCATGTTTCTGGTGTTGCATGAAAGTGACTTGCTAGTAGTATTTACACTCAATGGCCACTTTATTAGGCACACCTCACTAGTACAGGGTTGGACCCACTTTTGCCTTCAGAACTGCCTTAATCCTTCGTGGCATAGATTTAACAAGGTACTCTGAGATATTGACCTGATAGCATCACACAGTTGCGGCAGATTTGTCGGCTGCACATCCATGATGCCAATCTCCCGTTTCTCCACATCCCAAAGGTGCTCTATTGGATTGAGATCTGGGGATTGTGGAGGCCACTTGAGTACAGTGAACTCATTGTAATGTTTAAAAAAACAGTCTTAGATGATTTGCGCATTATGAGATGGTGCATTATCATGCTGAAAGGAGCCATCAGAAGATGAGTACACTGTGGTCATAAAGGAATGGACATGGTCATTAACAATACTCAGGTAGGCTGTGGGGTTGACACGATGCTCAATTGGTACTAATTATTGTGGGCGATTTATTATTGGTAAAGTTTGCCATGAAAATATCCCTCACACCATTACACCATCACCACTAGCCTGAACCATTGATACAAGGCAGGATGGATCCATGCTTTCATGTTATTGACGTCAAATTCTGATTCTACCATCCGAATGTGGCAGCAGAAATCGAGACTCATCAGACCAGGCAATGTATTTCCAATCGTCTACTGTCCAACTTTAGTGAGCCTGTGTGAATTGTAGCCACGGTTTCCTGTTCTTAGCTTATTTGAGTTACTGTTGCCTTTTTATCAGTTGGAACCAGTCTGGCCATTCCCCTCTGACCTCTGGTATCAACAAGGCAAATGAATCAACAGAACTGCCGCTCACTGAAAATATTTAACTTTAAATATTTATTGTAAATGTCATATTAGCTATGACAACATAGTTGCTAATTATACTTATCGATATTAGTTAATAATGTTTCAACTTCATTTTATACACTAAGAAATAATTCACTTAATTTGAGTCAGTTTATTGTAATATAGGTTAAAATTATTTGTAAAGTTAAATTGATTCAACTTAATTTAATGCAGCAGATTTTTTGTTTTACTTTTTTCACATCATCTCAGTGAAGAGTAGAAATGTTTAAAAATATTCATTATTTAAATATAAAATGTAATTTTATATATTACATTATATGTTTTTTTAAATGAGTATTTCAATAATCTATTTAACATCTATGGTATTCCATCTCTAAGCAGCAGAACACAACAAAGTGCGTGTGTGTGTGTGTGTGTGTGTGTGTTTGTATATATAAGAGTTAAACACAGGCAGCAGTGAATGATGGATGAAGGACCCTCTGTGACAGACCCAAGCCGGGGTCCGTTGCTCATCAGCTCTGTGTTGGTGACAGGGTCTCCAGTGTACCAAACGCTAAACGGGATCAAACCGTGTAAGCAAGCTCATTATAATAATCATGGATCTCAATCCCTCCGCACAATTCATTAGGAGCCTTTCAGAATCACCAGCAGAGTGAGGCTGAATTCCTCATTCATGTTAACGCTATTAGCTGTCATGCACCAGCAGCTGTTCCTGCTCACGTGATCAGGCAGAGGTGCTCAAAACAAAAGCAGAGACAGCGTAACATTTATAGCTGCCATCACAAGCATAAGTACAACACTGATGGAAAAATGAATATATATATATTTATATATATATATATAAACACACACACACACACACACACACACACATATATATATATATATGTAATGTGTGTGTGTATGGATGGATGGATGGATGGATGGATGGATGGATGGATGGATATAAAGATATATATATATATATATATATATATATATATATGTAATGTGTGTGTGTATGTATGTATGGATGTATGGATGGATGGATGGATGGATGGATGGATGGATGGATAGATGGATATATATATATATATATATATATATATATATATATATATATATATATATATATATATATATATATATATATATATATATATATAATTGAATAAATTCAGATTCACAGAAATGAATAATATCAAAAATAGAACAGATAGGGAAAAAATAAAATGTTAAAATTATTGAAAAATATTTTTAAAAATATTTATAATATAAAAAAAAATTAATGAAATATATGACTAAATTTGTCAAATAAAATAATCAAATTTACATATAAAATAATTGTTGATATTTTCTACCAGTTTCCATAAGACGCATTCAAAAAGTACAGAGAGATCGAGACCAGAAAAAAAACAACCTTTCATGAAGTCTAAAAGCATGTCATTCTTTTTGTTATTAATTTGCATAAGAGGCTTTTTCAAGGCTTTCATTTCTGCAAATGATGATTAGATATGAGTGGAGCACAGATGTGATATCAGACTTCTGAACATCAGGACCTTTTGACTCTTCACCAAACTGAGCTATTGGGGGACAAGAGCCTTAGTGAGAGAGGTAAAGAAGAACTCAAAGATCACTGTGTCATCATCACCCGTCCAATACAGTCCCAACAGTGAAGCGCGGTAGTGGCAGCATCATGCTGTGAGGGTGTTTTTCAGCTGCAGGGACAGAATGACTGGTTGCAATTGAGGAAAAGATGAATGCGGCCAAGTACAGGGATATCCAGGATGAAAACCTTCTCCAGAGTCCTCAGGACCTCAGACTAGAGCTAAGGTTTACCTTCCAACAAGACAATGACACTAAGCACACAGCAAAAATAACGAAGAAGTAGCTTCACAGCAACTCTATGACTGTTCCTAAATGGCCCAGCCAGAGCCCTGACTTAAACCCAATTAAGCATCTCTGAAAAGACCTAAAAATGGCTGTCCACCAATGTGTACCATCCAACCTGACAGAACTAGAGAGGATTGCAAGAAGGAATAGCAGAGGATCCCCAAATCCAGGTGTGAATAACTTCCCAAAAAGACTCATTGCCGTATTAGACCAAAAGGAGCTTCTACTAAGTACTGAGCTAATCTTGTGCACATTAATGAGAAAAAAAAGTCGAATTTAAATGATTTTAGGAAACGGCTGCAAAAATATATAGATTAATGGGGCTAATAATTTTGACCTTAAAATTTTTTTAAATTTTTTTTTATTAAAAACTGCTTTTATTTTAGCCGAAATAAAACAAATAAGACTTTCTCTAGAAGTAAAATTATTATCAGACATACAGTGAAAATTTCCTTGCTCTGTTAAATGTCATTTGGGAAATATTTAAAAAGAAAAGAAAATTCAAAAGGGGGTAATAATTCTGACTTCAACTGTATATATTTAAATAAACAAAAATACAAAACCAAAATATTTGCATTTACATTTACATTTATATATAATTAATTTGTATTAGATATACATTTAACCTGTAACACTTAGATGCAATAAACATTTTCTCAAATATTTCCATGTATGTGTGTATTTATATATACACAAAAAACAAGCATATTACACATATCTAAATATTTTACAAGCTTTTATTTTGGATGTGATTACTCAGGATTACTCTTTTGAAAGGACTAATAAATCAAATTAATTCTCACCTATGTATCAGCTTAAAAAACTAAATGTTACAACATATAAAGACAGAACGGTTTGTGTGAGGACTATGCAAAAATAGCAGACATCATTATCTCAGTATATGAGCAAAAGAAGTCAACGGAAAAACAAGAAGAAGTCCATGACAGAAAAACAAATGTGAAATGTGTGTGCTGACATGTTTGATGGATGCTGTTATTGGTTTGTGCTATAATGTCATTCCACCCACACACTCCAGTGGAGAGACAGAATAAGAAAACATAAGACAGACAAGAAAATAAACTGCACTGTCAGAAACAACGATGGTTTTCTTAGGCCTGTCCAAAAATAAAACAGCAACACGAGAGATAGAGAAAGAGCGAGAGAAAGAGAGAGTGTGTGAGAGAGAGAGAGTGTGAGAGAGAGATTGTAACCCTTCTGACCCACAACTGTCTAAATAATGGCTGTTGTCAGTTTGGAGCTGTCAAGAGAGCCATTCTTATTTTTATTCCTATCACATACATACCAGAAGTTTACGTACACTCTCTAAAAAAAAGGAACATAACCATTTTTTTAATTTATTTTAAAATTTCTAGGCAGTCAAAAGTTTACACACATTTCCTTGGTATTTTTTTAGCTTTGCTTTTAAACTGTATAACTTTGGTCAAATGTTTTGGGTATCCTTCCACAAGCTTCTCACAATAGTTTGAAGGAATTTTGGCCCATTTCTCCTGACAGAATTGCTGTAACTGAGTCAGATTTGTCGGCTGTCTTGCTCGCACAAGCTTTTTCAACTCTGCCCACAAATTTTCTACAGGACTGACATCAGGGCTTTGTGATGGCCACTCCAAAACATTCACTCTGTTGTCCTTAAAGCACATTTACCTAATTTGGCAGTATGCTTAGGATCATGATCTGTTTGGAAGACCCATTTGTGGCCAAGTTTTAATTTCCTGGCTGATGTCTTGAGATGTTGCTTCAGTATTTCTACACAATGTTCTTTCTTCATGATGCCATCTATGCTGTGAAGTGGACCAGTCCCTCCTGCAGCAAAACAGCCCCACACCATGATGCTGCCGCCCTTATACTTCACAGTTGGGATGGTGT